>NC_087309.1:109883015-110070515 GCF_015220805.1 Pogoniulus pusillus
AAAAAAAATATACTTTTTGAGAGTTTTGAGGAGAATCATTCATAATACTTTAATTACAGTGCTTGTGTAGGTATAGGACAGATATGATGAAATAGGGAGAAGAAACCATTTGGTGTTGGTGACATGCACAAGCTGGTGCCTAAGCTTGAGGCTGGGAACACTAAATACTGAGACTGGTAAGCAGGAAAGTTCAGTTACCTGGCTGTGGACAGAGCTGCTTAGGGTAATGAAGTAACAGTCTAGATGTGAGTTGTTATTCATGTTTCAGTTTGCCTAACCTAACAATGTGAAGGACCAAGAAGGTTCTTTCCTTGCAGTCTTTGACTGGATTGTAGCACATACATAACACTTGAAGGGTAAACAATGGGCTTTTCACAAGAAGAACTTGCTTAATGGATCCTTTTATGCTTTTAAGTATGTTTGATTTTTGCATTTAAATATTTCTCTTCAAATTCCCATAGTTTTGTGTTTGATTTCTAGCGAATGAACACTGGGTTTGTTCTATTAAAAAGCAAACAAAACAAAACCTCAAAAACTCAGCATAAATATTAAAAGAGTCCATCAAACACTTGGCATTTTTCTTCTGTTTCAGCAGGATGCTTCTGCTGGTGATAGACATCGTTTCTATACAGATATGTCCTGTCCAGTCTGTTTGCAACAGGCTACATTTCCTATAGAAACAAACTGTGGACATCTTTTCTGCGGTAAGCAAGGAAACCTTTAAGCTGATAAGATAACATCAGAATGCAAACACAAACTTTTGACACTAATACAGTCACCCTAATGAAAAATTTTATTTGATTTTTAGCTGCTGGTCTTATGGAAACATTTTTATATGATTTGTTGAGAAAATAGATTTGTGCATGAAGAGTCATTTTAAGAGCCAACTGCATTTTCTTCTATTCTGTAAGGATTGATACTGAAGTTAATTTCAAAATGTCAGTGACAGAGAGCATAATTCCAGTTAGTAAAAAAACTGAAAAGGTTGAAAAACACTTGGACATATACTATGTTGGGGGTTTTTTGTTTTTTTTTTTTAAAGGAAAAGAAAACCCTGCTTTGTGTTGTCTGTGTTTCAAGAGTGTTGTGTTTTGTTTTCTTTGAAGTCCTGAAAAGGAGGAACCAGAAAACTACAGACCTATCAGCCTGACCTCAGTGCCAGGCACGGTCATGTAACAGGTCGTGAGTGCCATCACAAAACACCTACAGGATGGCCAAGGGATCAGGCTCAGCCAGCATGGGTTTAGAAAGCACAGGTCCTGCCTGACCAACTTGATCTCCTTTTATGATCAGGTTCCCTGCCTGGTGAATGTGGGGCAGGCTGTGGATGTAGTCTACCTGGACTGCAGCAAAGCCTTTGACACCATCTGCCACAAGAAGCTCCTGGCCAAGCTGGCAGCTCCTGGCTTGGACAGATTCACTCTGATATGGGTCTAGAACTGGCTGGAGGGCTGGGCCCAGAGAGTGGTGGTGAATGGTGCCACATCCAGTTGGCAGCTGTCACCAGTGCTGTGCCCCAAGGATCAGTGCTGGGCCCAGTCCTGTTCAACATCTTTATGGATGATCTGGACCAGGGGATTGAGTCCAGCATCAGTGAATTTTCAGATGACACCAAGCTAGGAGCAGGTGGTGATCTGTTGGAGGGTAGGAGAGCCCTGCAGAGGGACCTAGACAGGCTGGATGGGTGGGCAGAGGCCAGTGAGATGAGGTTTAACAAGGCCAAGTGCAGGGTTCTGCACTTTGGCCACAGCAACACCAAGCAGTGCTACAGGCTGGGGACTGAGTGGCTGGAGAGCAGCCAGGCAGAGAAGGACCTGGGGTTACTGGTAGAAGCTGAGCCAGCAGTGTGCCCAGGTGGCCAAGAGAGCCAATGGCATCCTGGGCTGGATCAGGAACAGTGTGGCCAGTAGGACAAGGGAGGTTATTCTGCCCCTGTACTCAGCACTGCTCAGGCCACACCTTGAGTGCTGTGTCCAGTTCTGGGCCCCTCAATTCAAGAGAGATGTTGAGGTGCTGGAATGTGTCAAGAGAAGGGTGACAAATCTGGTGAGGGACCTGGAACACAAATCCTGTGGGTAGAGGCTGAGGTAGCTGGGGTTGTTTGTCCTGGAGGAGGCTCAGGGCAGAGCTCATTGCTGTCTGCAACTACCTGAAGGGAGGTTGTAGCCAGGTGAGGTTGGTCTCTTTTCCCAGGCAGCCAGCAACAGAACAAGGGGACACAGTCTCAAGTTGTGCTGGGGGAGGTCTTGGCTGGATGTTAGGAGGAAGTTGTTGGCAGAGAGTGATTGGCATTGGAATGGGATGCCCAGGGAGGTGATGGAGTCGCCGTCCCTGGGGGTGTTCAAGCAAAGCCTGGATGAGGCACTTAGTGCCATGGTCTAATTGATTGGCTAGGGCTGGGTGCTAGGTTGGAGTGGATTATCTTGGAGGTCTTTTCCAACTTGGTTGATTCTGTGATTCTATGAAGACTCAAGACTAAGTTCATTATGCTTAAAGTGTTGCCCTCTTTTTTGAGGCCCAGCTATTGAAATTTATTTATAACATGTTATGAGATGTAATATTTATATGTAAATTTGGAATCCTTGGGATCCTGGTAAGATTCCTTCACTGCAGTCATCTAGTTTTGTGGCCTAAAAAGTGTATAGTGTGTCTGTTGTTTAAATGAAGAAGGCACAAGGTTGGAGAACAGCAGACGTGCTCAGATTCTTTTCTATTCCTTTATGTCTTGACACTGACTGATAATAAAGGCAAGTTTTAGGATACATTTTGCATTTCTTGTGACTCCACAGGCACACTTTGTTTCTTCAGTTAGTGATTAAGAAATTCTGTCTCTTCTTAGGAAATAACACCTTCATGATATAATTGAACCTGTTCATAATTGTTCTCATTAACAGCTTTGAACACTTATGTTCTTGCTGTTTTCAGTGAATGCTATATGTGGTTAAACCGTTTTCTGTGGTTCTCCTTGGTGTCTCAGATATTATTGCATGCCATTTGTGTCTCAACTCTGAAGCTAATTATCTTTAACTTATCTTCATCAGGGTCCTGCATTATTGCCTACTGGAGGTATGGCTCATGGCTTGGTGCCATCCGTTGTCCTATCTGCAGACAAACGGTAATCTTTTAAGTAATCATGGACCTGATAATTTGGCTACCTAGTACAGCATACCAAAAAAGACCTTGCATGTGAGCTGTGATAATGAGACTGACAGAAGAAGAAGCCTGAGAAGCTGGAAGAATACAGATTGTTAAACATAGATGGTGGTCATTAAGTGTGGCCAGCAGGGCAAGGAAGGGGATTCCCCCACTTTGCTCTCGTCAGACCCCACCTGAAGTACTGTGTACAGTTCTGGAGCCCCCAACACAAGAAGGACATGGAATTGTTGGAGCAAGTCCAGAGAAGGGCCACAAAGATGATCAGAGGGCTGGAGCACCTCTGCTATGACGACAGGCCATATGAGTTGGGTCTCTGCAGCCTGGAGAAGAGAAGGCTTTGAGGAGACCTTATAGTGGCCTTCCAGTATCTGAAGGGGGGCTACAAGAAGGCTGGGGAGGGATTGTTTGCAAGGCCTTGTAATGATAGGATGAGGGGTAATGGGTTTTAAGTGGCAGAAGGGGGATTCAAACTAGATAGTAGGAAAGGGTTCTTTCCAGTGAGGGTGGTGAGACACTGGCACAGGTTGCCCAGGAAGGTTGTGGCTGCTTCCTCCCTGGAGGCATTCAAGTACATGTTGGATGAGGCCTTGAGCGACTTGTTTGAGTGGGAGGTATCCCTGCCTATGATGGGGAGTTGGAACTGGATGGTCTTTGAGGTCCCTTCCAACCTAAACCATTCTATGGTTTCTTTAAACTTTTTGCTTTGACAAATCACTCAATAAAATGCAGGTTTTTCCTGCAACTAAAGTTCAAGTGAACAGAATAACTCAGCCATTTTTCTGTAAAGGAGTATATGAAAACAGGAAATCTTAAGATCTTAACTATGATTCTTTGATGCTTTCTGTTCAGAATGTTATATAATGTCTTTACCGGAACGTGGTTGTTATGAAAGGCTGCCAGAAGGCAGTAACTATTCTGAGAAGTACCCTCTCTCTCCCTCTCTCCCTACTCTCTCTGCCAAAAAGCCTAGCCATGTCAGTTTCTTATCTTGACCCTATCTTTAATTTGTGTCTGTTATTAGTTCGAGTTTTGTGGAGCGAGCATTGAATTACTTCCTACACAACTTACTTACGTTGTCAGTTTGAAGTATGTCCCTGTAACTCATTAACACTTAAGAGCTCAGGCTATCAACAGTGTGTGTTTTAACAAAAGTGCAGCTTTGTTTTAGTTGCACAAACAGCAGAACTAGTAGCTTCTAGTCAAGTAGATAATATTCTTTGTGTCCTTGCCCATACATTAAATCCTGCTTTGATGGTGTGTATCAGCAGAACAAATGATTCTAAGAACACAGAGGAGGGAAAGGTAAGTATGAGCAGAAGAAGAATGCATAGAGTTAGAGTATATCTAGTGATGACATGCAAATGAAAAATAAAGATGAGGAAGATGGAAAAGGAAAAAATAAGTGATTTTTACTTGTCCCTCTCTACAAGGCTTGTGAGAGGCCTTGAGCACAAGCCCTGCAAGGAGAGGCTGAGGGAGCTGGGATTGTTTAACCTGGAAAAGAGGAGGCTCAGGGGAGACCTTATTGCTATCTACAACTACCTGAGGGGAGGTTGTGGCCAGGAGGAGGTTGCTCTCTTCTCTCAGGTGGCCAGCGCCAGAATGAGAGGACACAGCCTCAAGCTATGCCAGGGGAAATTTAGGCTTGAGGTGAGGAGAAAGTTCTTCACTGAGAGAGTCACTGGCTGCTGGAATGGGCTGCCCGGGGAGGTGGTGGAGTCGCCGTCCCTGGAGCTGTTCAAGGCAGGATTGGACGTGGCACTTGGTGCCATGGTCTAGCCTTGAGCTCTGTGGTAAAGGGTGGGACTTGGTAATCTATGAGGTCTTTCAACCTCGGTGATACTGTGATACATAGATATTCTACTTCCTCTCACTAACAGGTAAGTTGGGAGATACTGCTTGTATGGCTATGCATTTCCTTCTCACCCTGCGAAGTAAGATAAGCAAGATCTGATTTAGGACATGGGTTGTACAAAGGGTTTGTGGAAAGTCTAGGAGCTCAATGTAGATCTGCTTGTGCTGTCATTTGCTAAATGTGACTGCTACACAGGTACACGTTTAGTGGGCAGTTATAGGGATACAGGGAGAGCTTCTGAAGACTATGAAGTGCTCTGTTTCCATCTGCATTTTATACATGAACCTTACCTCTGAATACAAATATTAAGTTTTCATAAACTCCTATACAGAAATGTAGCATAAGATATATCTGAGTAAGACTTTGTGTGTTTTCCTATATGTGCATGAAAGTTAACCCAAGAACACCTTAGAATTCTCTGTGCTTACAAGAAAAAGCTGAAGGTTACTATCTCTCTCTGTTAATGTGCTATTCTGTATTATTATTCTTGGTCTTGGTATGAACATCTATATGGAAAAACAGGAGTTTTGCTGCTAGTTTGCTGAAGTGCAAGGCTGTTTTACAGAATGAATAAGAGCAGTCTTATCAGTTGCTTAACTTGATTTTCAGTTTGAGAAACAAAACGGGATTAATTAATTAAATTCACTTCATTCTGCAAATAATCTATCCCACTGCTGAGACAAAGCATTTGGGTGCTTAGATAAAACTTCCTGTAAGCCTCTATTATAAGGAAGGTTCTTGTGCTTGGGGGAAAAAAAAAACAATGTTCAGTAAAGATTTGTAAGGAATAAATTTGTTAAAACATAGCAAGTGTGTCCATTTTAGTAATTTCCTTTCATTTTGCCAATAAATAGTCAAGCAGAACAAAGTCTGTTCTGTTTAGGTGACAGAAGATGACTATTGTTAATGCCTGCATTTGAAAGACATTTGCATGTGTGACAAAATTTCCCTTCTCTGCCTAGGTAACACTATTTCTGCCACTCTTTGGTGAAGATCAGCAGGATGCAACCCAAGTACTTCAAGATGTTAATGATTACAACCGGAGATTCTCAGGGCAGCCCAGATCTGTAAGTTTTGGATTCATGTTTTTACCCTCTTTGGCTCCCTCTTTGGCTCCCTCTTTGGCTCCCTCTTTGGCTCCCTCTTTGGCTCCCTCTTTGGCTCCCTCTTTGGCTCCCTCTTTGGCTCCCTCTTTGGCTCCCTCTTTGGCTCCCTCTTTGGCTCCCTCTTTGGCTCCCTCTTTGGCTCCCTCTTTGGCTCCCTCTTTGGCTCCCTCTTTGGCTCCCTCTTTGGCTCCCTCTTTGGCTCCCTCTTTGGCAATTTTCTTTTCCTGTTTCTTAGGGACTGTGCAAGTTTTCCTCAGGAAATTCATAGGATAGGATAGGATCATAGAATCATAGGATCAAGCATGGTGGAAGAGACCTCCAAGATCATTCAGTCCAACCTAGTACCCAGCCCTAGACAATCAATTAGACCATGGCACTAAGTGCCCCAGCCAGGCTTGGCTTCAACACCTCTAGGGACAGTGACTCCACCACCTCCCTGGGCAGCCCATTCCAATGCCAATCACTCTCTCTGGCAACAACTTCCTCCTCACATCCAGCCTAGACCTCCCCTGGCACAACTTGAGACTGTGTCCCCTTTTTCTGTTGCTGGTTACCTGGCAGAAGAGACCAACCCCACCTGACTACAGACTCCCTTCAGGGAGCTGTAGACAGTAATGAGGTCACCCTGAGCCTCCTCTTCTCCAGGCTCTGCACACCCCCAGCTCCCTCAGCCTCTCCTCACAGGGCTGTGTTCCAGGCCCCTCACCAGCCTTGCTGCCCTTCTCTGGACACGTTCGAGCACCTCAACATCTCTCTTGAATTGAGGAGCCCAGAACTTGACACAGCACTCAAGGGGTGACCTGACCAGTGCTGAGCACAGGGGCAGAATAACCTCCCTTGTCCTGCTGCCCACACTGCTCCTGATCCAGGCCAGGATGCCATTGGCTCTCTTGGCCACCTGGGCACACTGTTGTCTCATCTTCAGCTACTCTCTACCACGTCCACCGGGTCCCTTTCTTCCTGGCTGCTCTCCAGCCAATCCTCACCATGCTGTGACTGATAACTTTTGGGGTTAGTGCAGTGTTTGTGTAATTAGGGCAAACCCACAATACTGAAAATATTCATTTGTAACTTGCAGAAATTTAACATTTTCTTTATGGCTAAGAAGTCCCAATGAGCCTTGAGTTCCCTATTCATATGTTAAGCTCTTTTTAAACTGGTTCATTAATTTGAGAGCATTTTTACAAATCAGTGAAATACATGACCTTCAAGGAATAATATTCACTTGATTATAAATGATCTTTACATTGATTAGAACAATCTGTGCCTTTCTTCATCGTATTTCATGTCATATGCTGTCTTCTTCTTCCTAGTTTATACTAGTCTGTATTCTGCTTTCTGGGAGGAGAAAATCAGATTTTGGGTTTTTTTTTTCATAAATAGGTAAAAAAGGTGGTAGGAGTTACACAAACTTCAGAAAGTCAGTCTTCTGAGCCTGTCTTCTTTGTGCTTGTTCCTTGTTTACAAGGTGAAAAGTACTCATATGTGTACTGGTACCTCCCTGCATTCTTCATCTGCTCATTGCCCTTGGATATAGTAACAAAACATTATCAAGAAAAAATTACAATCCAGAGAGACAAAGTAATATGAGATGGTCCTGTGTCTGTGTTTTAAACCACAAAAACAGTTATGCTTTGGAACCAGATAGATTGAACATGTTTTTCAGTCTTCCTTAAATCTTCCTGTGGGCTCTGTGTCTACTCCTGAGGAACCTGTCTGACACCACACCAGAAGTCAGCATTAAAGCCCTAATCAGACTAGATAAATTGTCTTTGATGTATACCTGGTGTGTTGCCTTTACTGCATGCAAGATTTCTTTTTAGATAACATTTTTTGCCTTGGCAGTAACTCATTTTAATCATGGAATCACAGAATGTCAGGGGTTGGGAGGGACCTCCAAAGCTCATCTAGTCCAACCCCTCTCCAGAGCAGCATCACCTATACCAGCTCACATAGGAACACGTCCAGGAGAGTCTTGAGTATCTCCAGAGAGGAAGACTCCACAACCTCCCTGCGCAGCTTGTTCCAGTGTTCTATCACAGGGAAAAAAATCCTCCTCATGTTTCCATGGAACTTCCTGTGCCTCAGCTTCCACTCAGCAGAGCCTGGCTCCATCCTTCTGGCACTCATCCTGCGCATATTGATTAAACATTGGTGAGGTCACCTCTCAGCCTCCTCCTCTCCAAGCAGCACAGCCCCAGCTCCCTCAGGCTCTCCACCTAACAGAGATGTTCTACTCCCTTCTTCATCTCTGTGGCTTTGCACTTGTGGTAGTTTGGCTGTAACCCGCCCCCCCACACTTTAGAAATTGCCCCAGCTAACTCAGACAGACTCTGGGAATATAAATGAAAGCTATTTATTTACAGCAGCACAATATACAAGCAGATATTTACAATATATACAGTTATATACAGAAATATACAAAGGATAAACAATACAGAAGCACAACTCCCCTCCCAGAAACCTGAGTCCCTGGGAGGGGTTCTCAACCACCCCAGCACCTCCCCCTGCCCCTCTCAACCTTACCCCAATCTTGAGAAAGAATAGAGGTGCAGCCAGGAGGTTAAGGAGCAAGGTTAGTGGCAGTGAGGTTAAGGAGATGTGGCTCGGTCTGAAGGCAAAAGCAGAATGAGAGAACAAAATGGAGAATGTTATCTAATGTTTACTTCTTGTTCCCACAGTTCTCAGCGAGACTGTGAGAGAAGAGACACAACCATGTTTTCCTTTCATAGCCAATTATCTACTTTCTCTCACCAAAACTTTCTAGCCTGCTTCAAATTAGCACAATCCACCCCTGTCTACTTCGCTCAGAGTATTGCTGAGAATTATCCGATCTAATCTAAACCAATATTTACACTAATGAATATTACAAGTTCAGTTCACACTTCAATCCAGCTATCTCAGATGTAGGTGATTCAAAAGCTCAGAACAGGGACTCCCAGGTGATGTTGGGTTCGTGCTCACGTACTGTAGATTCTCTCATAGATTCTTCTAGTGTTGGACGCTGACAATACCTAGAATAGAAAACTCCTAACAGCTTGTATTATACACTCTGAATTTAAACTCTCTCAGCTAAGGTTAAATTTCTCTGTGGAATACACTGGATTTCACCATTCTCCTGCATTACCCAGTAGGTGTGACCAGGACCTTCAGCAGATACCACCCCTCGGACAGGTTTCCCTTCGCCCGAAGGAGAAAATACCCAAACAGTTTTCCCTAACAGATTCTTTTCATGTACAACAGGAACTTTATCACCGTCTACTGTTTGCGCCAAGTCTTATTGTGCAGGTCCTGCTCTGTTTACTGAACCTCTACTATTTACCAACCAGGTAGCTTGTGCTAAATTAATGTCCCAGTTTTTCAGAGTTCCACCCCCCATGGCTTTTAGGGTGGTTTTCAGCAAACCATTGTAGCGTTCAATCTTCCCTGAAGCTGGTTCATAGTAGGGTATGTGATAGATCCATTCAATACCATGCTCTTTGGCCCAGTTTGTCACTAGATTGTTCTTGAAATGAGTGCCATTGTCTGACTCGATTCTCTCTGGAGTTCCATGTCTCCACATGATCTGTCTCTCCAAACCAACAATGGTGTTATGTGCAGTAGCATGTGGAACTGGATAGGTTTCCAGCCATCCAGTGCTGGCCTCTAACATCGTCAGCACATACTGCTTGTCAGAACGAGATCGAGGTAAAGTGATGTAGTCAATCTGCCAGGCTTCACCATACTTGTACTTTGACCATCTCTCACCATACCATAAGGGCTTGATTCGCTTAGTCTGCTTAATAGCAGCACAAATGTCACAGTCATAGATGACTTGGGTGATAGCGTCCATGGGCAAGTCAACTGACCTATCACGAGCCCATCGGTATGTTCCATCTCTGCCTTGATGTCCAGATGAGTCATGGGCCCACCGAGCTAAGAACAGTTCACCTCGGTGTTTCCAATCAAGGTCAATGTCAAGATCAGAGTTGGTATCAGCTTGAGCAATCTTAGCAGCTTGGTCTGCCTTCTGGTTATGTTGATGTTCCTCAGTAGCTCTGCTCTTAGGCATGTGTGCATCTACGTGCCGCACCTTCACTGGAGTTCTCTCCAGCCGTGCATCAATGTCCTGCCATAGATCAGCACACCAAATAGGCTTTCCTTTCCTCTGCCAACCATTCTTCTTCCAGTCCTTTAGCCAACCCCATAGAGCATTGGCTACCATCCACGAGTCGGTGTAGAGGTAAAGGATAGGCCAATTCTCACGTTCAGCCACATCAAGAGCAAGTTGAACAGCTTTTACCTCAGCGAACTGACTGGATTCTCCTTCGCCATCTTTCGTTTCGGTAACTCTCCTGGTTGGACTCCAAACCGCTGACTTCCATATTCGCTTGTTCCCAACAAGACGACAGGAACCATCTGTGAACAAAGCATAGTTCTTTTCCTGATCAGAGAGATCACCATAGGGAGGAGCTTCCTCAGCACGAGTTATTTTCTCCTCTGGAGGTTTGGAACAGTCTGTGCCTTCCGGCCAGTTGGTGATCACCTCCACCAGACCAGGTTGATAAAGATTACCCATTCGTGCTCGCTGGGTTATCAAAGCCATCCATTTAGACCAGGTTGCATCTGTGGCATGATGTGGTGATGAACCTTTGCCCACTCAAGCAGTTCTATGTCCTTCTTGAGCTGGGTGCCCAGAACTGGACACAGTACTCCAGATGCAGCCTCACCAGAGCAGAATAGAGGGGAAGGAGAACCTCTCTCAACCTATTAACCACAGCCCTTTCTAATACACTCCAGAATGGCACTGGCCCTCCTGGCCACCAGAGACTCATGGACAACCTCCCAACCACCAGGACCCCCAAGAGCTTTTCACCTTCACTGCTCTCCAACAGGTCTATACTGATCTATACTGATCCCTGGGGTTGTTCTTTCCCAGGTGCCAGACTCTACACTTGCCCTTGTTATATTTCATTCAATTTCTCCCTGTTTATCCCTCCAGCCTGTCCAAGTCTCACTGAATGGCAGCACAGCCTTCTGGTGTGGCAGCCACTGCACCCAGTTTGGTGTCATCAGCAAACTTGCTGACAGTGCACTCTGTGCCCTCATGCAGGTTGTTGATGAATATATTGAACAGAACTGGTCCCAGTCCTGACCCCTGAGGGACTCCACTACTTACAGACCTCCAGCTAGACTCCATCCCATTGACCACAACTCTATGACTTCTTTCCCTCAACCAATTCACATCCACCTCACTACCTGATCATCCAGACCACACTGCCTCAGTTTAGCCAGGATGCTGTGGGAGACAGTGTCAAATGCTTTACTGAAATCAAGATAAACCACATCCACTGCTCTACCATCATCAATCCACTTGGCCATGTCCTCATAATGTCATGGTTCTGTGTAGAAATGGTGCACAATAGAGAAGAAATGAGTATAAGAAAGAATTTCCAATTCAGCCCTTCATACACCTCACAAATAAGACCTGATTACTTTCTACTGAACAGTCCCCAGCTAAGATAACAGAATCACAGTAGAAAAGTAGGAGTGAGCCAGGGACCAATTAATTTTAGCATCCTTTAAAGTTTGATCCATCCTTTAGACATTTATGTGAATCATTGGTTATATCCCAGGGAAGGCCTGTAGTGTTTCTGAAGAGCTGCAACCTGTTCTCCTTTACCTGTTGTTCTTTTTTTCCCCTCACAATTCCTAGCTGTCTTCCATTTTGAGCAATATCTGTGGTTAGCCTGTTTGCTGTTTCTTACCTTCTCAGGCATTTTTTTCACTCTAATGGTCCTTATTTTTCCTTCTCAGTGGATGCCAGCATATTTTATAGAGAGTTAAACATATGTTTCATTGTGTAGGACAGCACAGTTTGTTTCTTGAAAATGTATATATTCTAAATTTTACCCTTTTTTTAACCTTTTTTTTTTTTTGCTTTTAGCAAAACTAAATCCAGGAGGTCTGGACATGCTTTTTCGTTGTTGTTTTGTTTATGTGGAGTGGCTGCCACACCAGAGAGTCACACTGCCATTCAGAGAGACGTAGGCTGAGAGTTGGGCAGGGAGAAATTTAATGAAGTTCAACAGGGGCAGGTGTAGAGTCTTGCACCTGGGAAAGAACAACCCCAGGGATCAGTATAGATTGGAGACTGACCTCATGGAGAGCAGTGAAGGGGAGAAGGACTTGGGAGTCCTGGTGGATGGGAGGATGACCATGAGCCAGCAGTGTGCTCTTGTGGCCAGGAGGACCAATGCCATCCTGGAATGTATTATAAAGGCTGTGGTTAGTAGGTCAAGGGTGGTTCTCCTGCCCCACTACTCTGCCCTGCTGAGGCCTCATCTGGAGTATTGTGTCTGATTCTGAGCCCCCCCAATTCAAGAAGGACAAACTGGAGAGGGTCCAGTGCAGAGCCACAAAAGTGTTGAAGAAAGTTGAACATCATCTTTATAAGGAGAGCCTGAGGGAGCTGGGGATTTTTAGTTTGGAGAGAAGGGGACTGAGGAGTGACGTCATTCATGTTTATCAATATGTGCAGAGTGAGTGCCAGGAGCCTGGAGCCACACTCTGCTTGGAAATGCTCAGTGACAGAACAAGGGGCAATGGGTGGAAGTTGAGGTATAGGAGGGTCCATGGGAACCTGAGGAAGATTTTTTTCCACGTGAGGGTGACAGAGCCCTGGAAGAGGCTGCCCAGGGGGGCTTTGAATCTCCCTCTCTGGAGATATTCAAGAACCATATGGGTGTGTTCCTGTGTGATCTGGTATAGGTGAGCCTGCTCTGCAGTGGGGCTGGACCAGATGATCTTTTGAGGTCCCTTCTGCATTCTGTGATTCTGTGAATCTGTGTTTTGTTTTGGTTTAATTCTTGCAAGCAAACAGATTCTGAAGCTGTAAAGTAGTAGCAGAAAATTCAGATTACAAAGTGATCTGTTGCTAAAACAAAATACTAACATTTGGTTCCTTTCTCCATAGATCATGGAAAGAATTATGGATCTGCCCACTTTATTACGTCATGCTTTCAGGGAGATGTTTTCTGTCGGGGGCCTCTTCTGGATGTTCCGCATCAGAATATTCCTCTGCCTGCTTGGAGCCTTGCTCTACCTGGCCTCACCTCTAGATTTTCTTCCTGAAGCCCTCTTTGGAATTCTGGGGTTCTTGGATGATTTCTTTGTCATTTTTCTTCTGTTGATATACATCTCTATCATGTACCGAGAAGTGGTAACGCAGAGGCTGAACAGATGAACTGGATGAAAACTGCCCAAACGCGGGAAGGAAGGGAGATAGTTGTGGAATGTATTAAACAGAGAACTACAACACCAGTGTGATAGAGCAAGGTGCCTGTGTACAGCTTTTCAGTAGTTAACCAATTTCATAGCTGGTCATCTTTTGTCAATATGGAGAGTTAGTGTGTGGCAGTGTTTAACTGGAATCTTTTAATATGTGTATATTACATACTCTTCAAAAGGGTGAGGCTGGTTTCATAAGGTAATAAATGGCCTTAATCCACCTGATGAACTGTATGTAATCAAACCAGAAAACAGCTTGGTTGGTTGGTTGTTTTTTTTTGGTGTGTGGTTTATGATAAAGGAGTTCTGCTAAGAAATGTCTGATTGGATAATCCAGGCATGCATAAGGAAATTCCTAAGTTCTTCATAGGGCAGTTAATTATTTAATGTCTCCCTGTCGTGGGCTAGAGGCTTTTAAAAGAGAAGTAGCTTTGTGTGTCTCTCGTGAAAGAAGAAACCCCAAGGACTGCGTTGCAAATATCAACCTGCAGTTTTCTGGGTTCTGTCTGCTTCACAAAAACAAGGAGAACACCTCAGTATTGCTTTAACTGCACTGTGTACAGTGGCATGCAATTTGTACAGTTTTATTTTTGTATTGGGAATACACACATGATAATCTGATTTGGATAGAGAAACAGGTACTAGGCACACCAGACCAGTTAGTGCTCTGTTTTCAAATAGGAGCGTGGGTTTGTTCTTTTCAGGCTGGCTTATTTGATAAGCATGTGTGAAATGAGGATTTTGTGCTGCTTTAGGTCCATGCAAGGTGTCTGAAGTGAGAGTTTGCATTCCTTTAATTGCATTAAAGCATTTAGCCAGTGGACAGAACACTTAACATTTAATTAGTGGCTGAGCAAAAGAAGCCAGAACTGGACGTTTACACTACAGAACTTCACCTGGAATGCACATTCTGCAGAGCAAGTATTAAAAACACCTAGATATTGAGATCTTCAGTTTGCACTTTGTTTGGTTGATTTGGATCTGGATAGATGAGGGTTCTGCATTACCTTGAAAAACATCTGTAATAAGGGACCACCAAAAAAAAAAAAAAAGAGACCTGTGGAAGTGTTTACTAAAATGCCAGGGTATTAATTCTACTTAGCAGTTGGTTTTGTTGTTCTTGATGTTGAATTTGAGTATAGGCTATCCTAGCTACAGAAGCAATATGAAAATATTTTCATGTGAAGAAATTAATGCCACTACAAATGTCAAGGATATTATAGGTCTATTTACTTTTAAGCTAGAGGAACGATAATTGCTGTTTTATTTTGACTTTGAGTACTTGAAAGACAGCAATTAGATGATTCTTCGTGTGTTTACATATATGGGATGAGGCTTACAGTGAAAGGGACATCTTCACAACTTAAGTTCCCCATCTTTCCACAGCTTCTAGCCCCTAAGCATGTGCAGGAAGTTGACAGAGCTGGCATCTGACATGTCAGTGGTTGGGACTGGAGGCTGTCCTTTAGTGTCAGTGTTTTAAATTACTCTCATTTAGGTGCAAATTCACTGATCATCCATTTGAAATTTTGCTTTAGAAAAATCTAAAGGCAGTTTATAAATGAAATAGATTATTTCCCCCTTGTTAGGGATGAGCAAGAGGAGATACAGGAAGTGAAACAAGGGTAGGAGGAGAGATGATGTTTTTGGAAGCAAACACTATTAGTTTTGGGAAACTGTCTTGAGTATCTTAGTTGAACTTTTCCCTTAGTGTTGGCACCACAGAAGTATGGTCATGGTTTAGTGGCTACCTCAATTAAAAGTCATTATGAATAAACATGGCATATTCATAAACTGTTAGGTACATTTACAAAGCAAAACAGTACTTTAGGATGTTAATTAAGACATGATTTTGCAATTCTGCTGTGAGCATTCTTTTGTCAATTATAATTTCTGTTGTTGTTAGGTTTTATTAGTTTTTGTTTTGGCTTGATTCAGCTGGAAGCATGCTCCAAAAAGATTTTTAGTTCAGTAAATTTAACACCCTAGACCCCACTTATTTTCTTGGAGTTCAGTGGGTCTGCTTAAAGACAAGAGTGAATTGCTGTTTTAGAACTGGAGTCTGTTCATAGAATCTGTTGATCTAGTACCTCCTCCATATGTTTATTCTGTGGTTCTATTTATGCTCCTCCACATGACTGTCTAAATCAAAAGTGGTTTTAGTCAGAAGTGTTTGTTTTCATTGAGTTCCCCAGTTCCAGATGCTACTATAAAATTCATGCAGAAATACCCATTTGAGAGGTCTGCTTCTAAAAAACTGACCTTGTTGCGTACCTGAATTCTTGTGAAAGCCACATCTGAATGGCTATATAAAGTCTGCCTGTGTTCTGTTTTCTTTCTTCTACTGCATTTCTCTTAGCCAGAAGGGTTTCAGTCAGAGGCATCTGCTTACTTTTGGATAACATTGTATGCTTAAATCCAGCATCTTAAATGCTTAACAGAGTCAGGACCATCCTTCCTTTTCACCAAGGTGTACTTGCTCATGGAGAGGGGTATTTTTGATCCTGCGAACCGCCGATGAGTAGCATTATGACTTTGTTAGGCCTTTTTGTGAACAACTCTGACGTGAAAATGCATCTGTCCTGTAGCATCTGGCTGCTGCTCCTTTACAGAGATCTAAACTAGCTGTGAATTAAGTTATTTTGGGTACTTGTCTTGAGCTTAACTTAAGCTCTAGACCTTCCAAGAAGCTTAAATTCAGTAAATGAGCATGTACTATTCCTGAACGGTGAGCTGCCGTGTTGTTCTGGCAGCAGCTTTCAAGAGTTGAGCACTGGCTTCAGAAGGTGAAGGAAATACCTGATAATGTGTGGAGAGTTGCTGCAGATTAATCTCTCAGAATGGGGCAGCTGTGTCACTAAGAAAGGAAAGGGGGGGCTGGGGAAAGGAAATTTTCAGCAGCAAAGAGGAGATACAGGAGAGAAAACACAGTTCTTAAAGCAAAATGTACTTCTTCACCAAAAACTGTGTGACGGATTCGATTGTTCTAGCAATATTAACAAGGAGGAAGACTAAAGTTATACCTTATAGCTCTTACAGAATAACTTGTAGCATCTTGAGGCCTACTATCATCCTTATGACAAGTGCTGTATAGAGCAATCTGTTTCTGTGTTGTTTGTGTCCCACACTATTGATGTCTTGAGAGGACGAGACAGAATGGTGTGATTTGGGGATATAGTTTTGCCATAGGTTTCATAGAACTGTAGCAGTGACCTGTGTGTTATACTACATTTTTAAGACAAAAGGATTTGAACATGTTTGTTGTTACTTTTAATGCTAATAAATTGCTATTGAAATAAGAGAGTTTGTTCTTTTATTAATGTTTGGGTGGGAAATAGGTTTATTCCCCATGAATCCCTTCCCTGGGCTAGAGTTGGCAGTATCTCTTCTGCAGTCTTGATCAGTTTTTGTCTTGGTGTCTGTGGACAAGATGTACAGAGATCACTTCAGTGATTTTCATCTTTATTATTGCCCTTATAAGGATTACAACATTTCCAATATTATGATCCCAAAAGTATATTTGTATGTTAAGGTATCTTTTCCCTTGAGCCATCTGGTCCATGGGCACTAAGCATATGCCTTTTACTTACTATGAGCATGTCAGGCCTCCAGGCAAACAAAAACATAAAGCAGCTGGGTGAGAGTCCAGTTAGTTAAGTGAAACTTAAACAGCAAATCTGTAGGTATATAGGAAGGAGAAAAGTTGGGATGTGAAGAACTGGATGTGACAGACCTGTGCTGCAATCTTTTGAGTTTACTGATCCCAGCCATGAAAAGCCCCAAGGCATCAGGAAGACAGGAGCCATTCTCCTAACAAATGTTCAACAAGTCTTAACTGGGAAGTCCAAGGCCAAGTTGGGTCAAGTCTTCTGGACTGAGAGATGGCTTTTGTGGCTTGCTTTGATCCATAGTTCCAGTGTTTATGGGAAAATGTGTAATTATGTATTTGGTAAGCAGCTATTAAATCAGGTTTAAAGGTCAATGCATCCACACATCTAACGTCTGGAGCCTCTGCACTTGCTGTGGAAATCTCAGCTAAACACTTGCAAAATGAGGCAAGCAGGGGGTTAGAGTTGAGTTTCCCATACTACCACTTGGATTCACCCTCTGTCTTTGCATGCCCCTGCTCTGTACCACATTGCCTTAGGTAAGGTGCCTGCTACTTCAGCATCTGTCACAGATACATTTCATTTGTGCCTGGGGAATCTCAGATCTTGCCATGGGTGCTTCTTTTGCAACTTCCATGGCAAGTGT
This sequence comes from Pogoniulus pusillus, assembly GCF_015220805.1. Classification (NCBI taxonomy): domain Eukaryota; kingdom Metazoa; phylum Chordata; class Aves; order Piciformes; family Lybiidae; genus Pogoniulus; species Pogoniulus pusillus. The sequence goes on from NC_087309.1 coordinate 109,900,656, forward strand.
TGAGGTTGCTCTGTTGAAGACTAAATGACACCATGTAGTAGAGGAGACTGAGGGGAGATCTCATTTCTGTCTGCAGCTACCTGATGGGACACTGTGAAGAGGCTGCTGCTGGTCTCTTCTCACAGCCCAAGGGGGAATGGCCTCAAGCTGAGGCTGGGGAGGTTTACATTGGACACTGGGAAAAGTTTTTTCACAGAGAGAGCAGTCAAGCACTGGAATGAGGGAGGTGGTGGAGTCACTTGCCCTGGATGTGGTTTGGATATGTCTTAAGGTGAATCTTGTAGAGTAGGGTTCTGGGTTGTACTTGGTGATCCCAAGGGGCTTTTCCAACCTGAGTGTTTATGTGATCTGGGAGGGGAACAAGTAGATCCCTGTTAAAGAAAATTCCTAATTGTGTGATCTACCCTTACCAGTATTGTATGGCCCTGTGTGAGGACAGATGAATTTCTTGACTCTCTGGCCCATAGTAGGTAAAAGAAACAAGAACCATGAACACTCTGGAACTAAATACATCCAGGAGAAACAGTTGGAGATGATGATATTTTGCCTATAGAGTAGGCTGAGGAGGACATAAACCTTTAAGTATGTTAAAGGGGGCTACTATCTTCTGCATTAGGTATGACTAGAGAAAGCAACATTGAGCTGGAATTGCAGCAAACCAGACTTAGATTAGTAGCAACTTGGTGAAGTGAATCAGGAGAGGATATTGCCTGGGACATTGGTGGAACCCGCTGGGAGACTCCTGGAGGCTAGCTTCTTTGGGACTGGCTTCTGCACAGTTAGTCCTGCCTAGGCAAGGAGCAGATGAATGAGAAAGGACAGTGCTTTCAACCTACTTGTCTGGGCCTTCATGTAAAGGGTTAACCCTCCTGGAGGTGGTCTGTGTAAAGCCACACACACCCAGCTCCTGTCTCCCTGGGGTAAATCCATGTGATCCCCATATTTGGGAAAGTCCATGCAAGTAGCTTCTGCCTATTATGGTAAGGTTTGGCTAACTGCCAGCCTGATTGGTCATTCTAGTGGCCACAGGGTCCATTAATCTCGGCCCTCAGTCAACAAAGAGGGGTGCACAGCTAGACATGTGCTCTGGCCCTACCCGCAGCTCAGCTCGGACCCTATTGCAGCGCCCTGCTGCTCTGACTCACCTGCAAGGATCAGACACAGCTCTGACCCTCACTTGCAGTGCTCAGAGGCTCAAGCCTCATGCTTTGATTCAATCACAGCTTACCTGCCTGTGTACCTTTCTTGCAGAGCTCATTTAAGCCTGCACATTATATATATATATATATATGGAGCCTACAGCCTCCTAAGGCAGCTGTGCATATCTGCACACTATATTGCTATCAGGACTGGTCAGATCCTGCATTGCCTTTACCTACGGAGCTCAGACTCCTAGCAGACACACACGCAGCCCAAACCCATGAAAGACCGTGCCAGAGACAGCACGGATATTCCCCTGCTCCTGAAATCCTGCCAAGCTGATATCCCTGGACACAGCATCCAGAAGAAGACAGAAGCATCCAGGCAGAGATTATCCCTCGCCAGGAGAAAAGGTTAGAGGAAAACCTATTTCCCCAGAGACTGGGAAGATTCACCTATCTTCCCTCAAGCCAGGAAGATTCCAGCATCCAAGTCCACAGGCAGAGACCCTGAAGTCTGGACACTGGGCACAGGCTGTGACACAGCCCCAGAGGGTCATTAATAATTGATAAAGAGTTGTGAGTAAAAAGCTTTATATCTCTGCCACAGAGCAGAAAGAGTTCCAGCCCACTCTGCTGGGCAAATAGCATGAAGCTCCCCAGCAGCATTAAGCCGCAGGGAAAACTCCTCTCTCTCTTTATAGTTTGAATGTCTGCAAGTTAAATAACAAATTCCCTGTACATATTTTGTCCTAAATTGTTTTCAGAACTGTGCACTGAACTGAATATTAACATACAGCAGTTGGGGGTGGTGAGAGTTCAAAATATTAAATTTAATAAATAATATTTTAATATAAAATTTAGATTGCCTCAAATTAATTTCTCACCTCCACCAAATAGGCGTAGGCACTGAGAAATCCCCCTTTGAAACAGTGGCCACCCTACCACACCGTGCACAACCCCTTCCTGTGTCTACCTCCATCCATTGCCATCAATCTGGTTGTATATATTTTTTTCTATCTTGTTTTCCTTACCTGTACCTCTTTGTAACTCAGCTACTTCAAATACCCTTTATTTACTGTTAAAGTTTTTTATTTCTTTTAGCTTCCAAATTGAAGCAAGACCTACTCTTTGGGGGTATAGGCTGGATGTTAGGAGGAAGTTCTTCACAGAGAGAGTGATTTCCCATTGGAATGGGCTGCCCAGGGAGGTGGTGGAGTTGCTGTCCCTGGAGGTGTTCAAGAAAAGCCTGGATGAGGCACTTAGTGCAATGGTCTAGGTTGGCCTGGATGATCTTGGAGGTCTCTTCCAACCTGGTAGATTCTGTGATTCTACCCATTTTTCCTCTCTACATTTAATTAATTTCTTTCTAAAAGGGGGCGACAGGGGAAGGCATCCTATCAATGTATTGGTTCTGTTAGCTACATTTTGAGTCTCTGGGAAGTTTAAATCAGACCAATACTTTAAATAGACTTGGGATCAGTGTCCAGAGAAGGGCGACGAGGCTGGTGAGAGGTCTTGAGCACAGCCCTACGAGGAGAGGCTGAGGGAGCTGGGATTGGTTAGCCTGGAGAAGAGGAGGGTCAGGGGAGACCTTATTGCTGTCTACAACTACCTGAAGGGAGGTTGTGGCCAGGAGGAGGTTGCTCTCTCAGGTGGCCAGCACCAGAACGAGAGGACACAGCCTCAGGCTGCGCCAGGGGAAATTTAGGCTTGAGGTGAGGAGAAAGTTCTTCCCTGAGAGAGTCATTGGACACTGGAATGGGCTGCCCGGGGAGGTGGTGGAGTCGCCATCCCTGGAGCTGTTCAAGGCAGGACTGGACGTGGCACTTGGTGCCATGGTCTAGCCTTGAGCTCTGTGGTAAAGGGTTGGACTTGATGATCTGTGAGGTCTCTTCCAACCTTGTTGATACTGTGATTTTCTGGCATGTTACCTGCCTGTGTCATCTGGCATAGCTGATCAGCTCACCTGCTAAAAAGCAGTGCTTAAAATCTCTGGGGGGAATGATGTGGCTTCACTTTATCTTGGGACACTTTAATGATTGTTTGCAACAATATTGTTGTAAGATTGCTGCAGAGCAACTCCAACCAGAAAGACCTTGGAGTCCCAGTGGACAGTAAGTTATCTATGGGACAGCACTGTGCCCTTGTGGGCAAGAAGGCCAATGGTATCCTGGGCCATGTTAGTAGAAGTATGTGCAGCAGATCTAGGGGAGTTCTATATCCCACTCACCTCTGCCCTGGTGAGACCACTCCTGGAATACTGTATCCAGTTTTGGGCTCCCAAGTTCAAGAAAGACAGGAATCTACTGGAGAGGGTCTAGTGAAGCACTACAAGGATGATCAACAGACTTGAGCATCTCTCATTTGAAGAAAGACTGAGAGAACTGGGACTGTTTGGTCTGGAGAAGAGAGGGCTGAGAAGCAATCTGATCAATGTCTGTAAATATCTGAGGGGTGGGTGTCAAGAGGAAGGGGACAGCCTCTTTCCAGTGGCACCTGGTAGTAAGACAAGGAATAAAGGATATAAGCTGTAACACAGAAAGCTCCACCTCAGTGTGAGGAGGTGCATGCTTACTGTGAGAGTGATGGAGCACTGGAACAGTCTGCCTAGAGAGGTTATGAAATCTCCTCTTGAGACATTCACAGCCAATCTGGGACGTGTTCCCTGTGTGATCCTGCTTTGGGAAGGGGTGTGGACCCAATGATCTCTAGAGGTGCCTTCCATCCCCTAGCATTCTGTGATAACCCATTTTATTACAAAGCCTGATTGTTTGTCCCGTGTTTTTAATGAAAAGGGTTATTTATCATGATTAACAGATGCTTAATTGGTGGGAGTAAAGGAGGAGAGAAAGGAACATAATTGATACTGAGTCAATTGCTCACTGCTGGCAGGTAACATGGGAAACCATGGGTGTATCAGGTGTTACTAATAGCTTGGCTAGGATATGGTGCATGGAAAGCTGCTCAGCTTCAAGCTGACATATGTTGTGCTTCACAGTCAAGTCACATTTTCCTCCTCTTCCCTCTTCCTCTTTTCATTCTGAAAGTTACTTATCCTCTTACCAACATGGGGAGGCAGCAGAACTCGAAAATAATCCACATCACATTTTTTAACAGGGCAATGCAAAAATCATAGAGTGGTTTAGAATCATAGAATCAACCAGGATGGAAGAGACCTCCAAGATCATCCAGTCCAACCTAGCACACAGCCCTGTCCAATCAACTAGACCATGGCACTAAGTGCCTCAGCCAGGCTTTTCCTGAGCAACTCCAGGGACAGTGACTCCACCACCTCCCTGGGCAGCCCATTCCAATGCCAATCACTCTCTCTGTGAAGAACTTCCTCCTAACATCCAGCCTGTACTTTCCCTGGCACAACTTGAAGGGACCTCAAAGCTCATCCAGTTCCAACCCCCTGCCATAGGCAGGGACACCTCCCACTAGAACAGGTCATGAGTGAATCACCCTTTTCAGGGAGAGGCCTCCTATCATCTTGTGGGACCCATTTTTCACTCTCTGTCGCACAATGTCACACTTCTGTATTGCTGCCTTCAAAGTCTGGGTTGCCAGAGGTTGGTGTTGCCTGATGCTGTTCTGTTGCCTTTTGTTTCTAAGGGCTCTCGGGGGGGCACAGTGTTCAACTGAATGCAGGTTGATTCAATTAACTATCATAATATCCTTCTTCAGTGAGATGCTTTATGACACCTTTGTGGTTTATATTTTCATCCCTAGGGTCTTCGGTGTCCAACCAACCAACCCGAAGCTGCTCACATCCAATTTCTCATTCCCTTGCAGATTTTTGTAGTTTTGTTCATTCCCCTCCCACTTTGTTATTGTGGTGCATACAGACACCAAGAAAATTCCACTTTGTTATTGTGGTGCCTACAGACACCAAGAAGATTCTGATTAGTCACTTGCTGAGATGCCACAACTCTTACCTTACCTTTGCACATCCCTTCCAGCCAAGTCCTTCACTCTGTTGCACCTCATAGGTCATGCATCAGAAAGGATGGTAGAAATCAATAAGTTTGCAGATGACACCAAGCTAGGAGCAGGTGTTGATCTGTTGGAAGGTAGGAGAGCCCTGCAGAGGGACCTGGACAGGCTGGATGGGTGGGCAGAGGCCAATGGGATGAGATTTAACAAGGCCAAGTGCAGGGTTCTGCACTTTGGCCACAACAACCACAAGCAGCACTACAGGCTGGGGACAGAGTGGCTGGAGAGCAGCCAGGAGGAAAGGGACCTGGGGGTGCTGGTAGAGAGTAGCTGAAGATGAGCCAGCAGTGTGCCCAGGTGGCCAAGAGAGCCAATGGCATCCTGGCCTGCATCAGGAACAGTGTGGCCAGTAGGACAAGGGAGGTTATTCTGCCCCTGTACTCAGCACTGGTCAGGCCACACTTTGAGTACTGCGTCCAGTTCTGGGCCCCTCAATTCAAGAGAGATGTTGAGGTGCTGGAACATGTCCAGAAAAGAGCAACAAAGCTGGTGAGAGGCCTGGAGCACAAACCCTATGAGGAGAGGCTGAGAGAGCTGGAGGTGTTTAGCCTGGAGAAGAGGAGGCTCAGGGGTGATCTTATTACTGTCTACAACTACCTGAAGGGGCATTGTAGCCAGGTGGGGGGTGGCCTCTTCTCCCAGGTAACCAGCAATAGAACAAGGGAACACAGTCTCAAGTTGTGCTGGGGTAGGTATAGGCTGGATGTTAGGAAGAAGTTCTTCACAGAGAGAATGATTGGCATTGGAATGGGCTGCCCAGGGAGGTGGTGGAGGCACTGTCCCTGGGGGTGTTCAAGCAAAGCCTGGATGAGGCACTTAGTGCCATGGTCTGGTTGACTGGCTAGGGCTGGGTGCTAGGTTGGAGTGGATGTTCTTGGAGGTCTCTTCCAACCTGGTTGATTCTATGATTCTATGATTCTATGATTCTATGAAATGTGTCTGGTTAAATGGGTACATTCCTCATGTAGCAATCTGAAGAAGAATTCAGTACAATTCCATGGTTCTGCCTTCTCCCTACACAACTTCCCACCCTTTGTCTGTTGCCTTTACCCAGGCAGGATGAAGAAGCTGACATCCAGCAGCTTTTTGGCTTATGCCTCTGACTTCTCTCAGCGATGCCTTTTGGTGTTGAATAAAGACAAGAAGCAGCACAGCATTAAAGCAGACTCCAGCTAGGCAGGGCTTTATTTGCCCCTGGGAGGCTGGAGGAGAGCCCACGTGCTAAGGAGCTATTGTATGCAGTTTCAGCCATGTCTGGAGAGACTGGTTTTCTCTGTTGCTGAGGTTGTCAGGTGCAAGTCTTTTCTTGAAGCACAACAAGGCAATGCTTTGAAAAAAAATAATCTCAGTGTTGTTACATTTTATTTACAGACAAGTATTTGGGGCCCCCAGGGTTCTTGTTCTCATGTTTCTTGTTCACAGCTCCCACGAGCAAGGATTGTCTCAATGTGGAAAGAAGAAGAGAGAACTCAGTAATCATATTGCAACTGCAAGAGTCTTAGGGGAAAACCAAACGTGTAAAGCATGATTAAAACCACAAGGAATGGCAATGTGCTGCTGGCAAGGCTGCTTCTCTGGAAAGCCCATGGACTTCCCATTCTGGGCTGCTAAGCAAACCCTTTCTCTGGATTCATATCTTCACTGTTGATTCATTTCACCTTGATCAGAAGAAACAGGTAATTGATAGCAGTAATTTTAGGTTTGAGACCAGCAGCAGGAAAGGAGCCATGCAGCAGATCTTTTCCTGTCCTGCCTCCTGCTCTGCAGTAGGCTTGCTGCCACCACTGAGTGCCTGACTGGCTCACGGGAGTCACTGCAGGTGCCACAGTAGACCTGGGGTAAAAGGGTGTAGGGAAGAGCTGGAGCATCTCCTCATAAAACATGAGATTGATGATGTTTCATTGCCAGGAATGGGAGAAGGAAGCAGGCAGATCTTCACCCTTCAGAGGAGAGTGAGGGCCAGAAGAAGTCATGGAAACCACCTACCTGCCAGGGAATGCCTAAAAGAACAGTCCCCAGTAAGGCAGCCTGCCTTGCAATAGGTGGCAAGATGAGATCATAACAGAGGCCCACCGTGATCTCATGAGCAGTGTGAGGCAGCCAAAAAAGCAAAGCCAGGATGTAGGTGCAGCTTGGGTGGTGAGTCTCAGTGTTGGCGAGCTGATGGAGGAGAGATGCACAGAGGCAAAACCTGCCCTGCTGCGCACTGAGCGCTGCAGAGCAGCTTCTCCACTTCCAGAGAGGCAAGCTGATCCCTGGGGCCGGGGATGAGCTGAAGTCAGCAGCCAGCCCAGCACCCCTGCAGGCTGGCAGGGTTGCTGGGAAGGTGAAACTTCTCACACTGTGCTCCTTGGTGTGTCTGCAGAGATCTTTGGCTTTTTTTGAGGGCCCCCCCCCGGGGTCTGGGCTTTGGTGAGGCCACACCTTGAGTATCGTGTTCAGCTTTGGGCACCACAGAACAAGAGATGTGGAGGTGCTGGAGCAGGTCCAGAGAAGGCCAATAAAGCTGGGGAAGGGCCTGGAGAATAACTCTTATGAGGAGCAACTGAGGGAGCTGAGGAGGCTTAGTTTGAGGAAGAGGAGGCTGAGGGGAGATCTCATTGCTGTCTACAACTACCTGAAAGGACATTCTGGATAGGCTGCTGCTGGTCTCTTCTCACAGGTAATTGGAGGTCAGAACAGAGGGGAATGGCCTCAAGCTGCAACTGTGTCAGTTTAGATTGGACGTTAGGAAAAAGCTTTTCACAGAGGCAGTGGTCAGGGACTGGAATGAGCTGCCCAGGGAGGTGGTGGAGTCAGTGTGTAAGGGTGGTTTGGACATGGTGCTTAGGGATGTGGTTTAGGGTGAATCCTGTAAGGTAGGTTTCTAGGTTGGACTTGGTGATCCTGAGGGGCTTTGCCAACCTGCATGTTTCTGTGATTCTGTTTCTTTGAGCTGCTGCAGACAGTGACCAGTAAGAATGAATTAGTTGCATAACTCTTTACATGGGGGAAAAAAAAAAGTCAAGAGCAACACATAGCATCAGCTTGCTTGTGTCCTCCTTGATTCAGCTAGGGGAGTGACTCCTGGTTACTATGGTTCCTAGTAAAGATGATGGCAGGCAAGCAGAGGCTGCATGGTCCAAGATAACCCTGCCCTTGTGAGATGTTTCACGATAGGCCCAAGATGGAGTGGGCTCTCCTTGGGGTAGTGCACCTCATCTTGGCATCTCAGTGGCACTTTGCCATCCTTTCTTTTACAGTTTGCCCCTTCTGTGCATTTTCCTCCAGTATTTCTGCTCTCTTGGAGGTGCTGTGTCCTGTAACATCCTCCTATGACATCCATTTCCTTTGCTTCCATCATAAACTTGGGATTTTATTATAAACTCAGGCACTGGAACGAGCTGCCCAGGGAGGTGGTGGAGTCACCCACTCTAGATGTGTTTAAGGGTGCTTTGGATGTGGTGGAATCATAGAATCATAGAATCAACCAGGTTGGAAGAGACCTCCAAGAACATCCACTCCAACCTAGCACCCAGCCCTATCCAGTCAACCAGACCATGGCACTAAGTGCCTCATCCAGGCTTTGCTTGAACACCTCCAGGGACGGTGGTAGTTAGGGAGCTGCTTTGAGGTCAGCTTTGTTGAGATGGGTTATAGGTTGAAGCTGATGATCCTGAGGGACTTTGCCAACCTGAGTGTTTCTGTGATTTGCTGCTCCATGTAAGCCATATCAGACTTCTGCCTTAGAGCCATCTTCTTGTCCTTATAGCACATAGAAAATCATGATGGGTTAGACTTTAAATGGTTAAACTTTGTTAAGTACTAAAAAAAAAAAAAAAAAAAAAAACCACAAAAACCCACCAAACCAAAACAAAAAGAAAAAAAAAAAAAACCTAGTGAAAATGAAATAATCCAAATGGAAAAGGGGAATCAATTTGGGGATTAGTCATTACTGAGTAGGATTTACAGAGGAGTAAAAACTAGCGTACGAATGTAAACTCGCTTTGCATCCACCCACCATACCATGTTTGCTTGCTGAGAAACAGCAAGCAGGAATCAGTAGGCACATCATCTGATTTACTGCAGCAAAGGTTCTTGGGTCAAAACAATCTAGCAGAGGAATGGCAGCTCAAGACAGCACAGGTGCCTGCTCGAGCTAAGAAAGACCTGCTCACAAAAAGCTGCGCTGAGTGATCCATTGGCCGGTTAGGGGTCCAGAGCTCTGCCTGCAGGTCTTTGGTACTGCCTGCCTGTCCATTCTCCAAAAGATGTCTCACAGGGACTGCTGCAGTCAAAAACAACACAAAAAACCCCACCCCATCCCCCCCCCAAAAAAAAACCAAACAACAAAAAACAGAAACCAACCATCCAAACCACAAAAAAAAAGGCAACAACCCCAAAACAAGACAAAGAAAACCCAAAACCAACCAACCAAAAAAAAAAAAAAAACCCACCAAAAAAAACCTTCCACCTAATCCTGTACTCTACCCTTTCCTACTGGCAGATCAGATACTTGGGCAGTACCACAGCAAAGAGAAACCTCATGAGGTTCAACAAGGATCAGTGTGGAGTCCTGCGCCTGGGAAGGAACAATAAACTGCACCAGTACAGGTTCAGAGAGCAGCCCTGTGGAGAGGGACCTGGGAGTGCTGGTGGACAAGAAGCTCTCCACTGCAATGTGTTCTGGTGGCTAAGAAAGCCAATGGGGTCCTGGGGGACATTCAAAGGATTGTGGCCAGCAGATCCAGGGAGGTTCTCCTTCCCCTCTATTCTGCCCTGCTGAGACCTCACCTGCAATATTGCCTTCAGGTTTGGGCTCCTCAGTTCAGGAGGCAAAGAGATCTGCTGGAGAGAGTCCAAGGGAGGGCTGTGAGGATGCTGAAGGGGCTGGAGCAGTGGCCTGTGAGGAGAGGCTGAGGGACCTGGGGCTGTGTGGTCTGGTGAAGACAAGACTTAGAGAGGTTCTGGTTGGTGCTCATAAATATCTGAGGGCTGGGGGTCAAGAGGAAGGGGACAAACTCTCCTCAGTTGTGCTCTGTGCTAGGACAAGAGGCAATGGGTATGAACTACAGCACAGGAAGTTCCACCTCAACATGATGAAGAACTTCTTTCCTGTAAGGGTCACAGAGCACTGGCACAGGCTGTCCAGAGAGGTTGTGGAGTCTCCTTCTCTGGAGACTTTCCAGCCCTATCTGGATGTGTTCCTATGTAACCCGAGCTAGATTGTATGGTCCTGCTGTGGCAGGGAGGTTGGACTTAATGATCCCTTTGTGTCCCTTCCAACCCCTGACATCCTGTGATCCTGTGATCAATGAGGTTGTGAACAGATGTGCTACCCCACGGAGGGCTCCTTTGCCTCTGATACGACCCTTGGCAGCAGGTGTGCAGACTAAACTTCCTGTGTCCCTGCAGCCTTCTCATGTCTTCCCCTGAGAGCTCTCTCCTACCAAGCCTCAGCCACCTCCCAACAGATGGCATCAGCCTTGCGCAGTGCCAGTGCACCAGGCTTGACGTTCGGCACAAGGACTGTGCACTTGTCTGGCAAATTTGGGGCTGTTTTTCATCCCTGGTCATCCAAAGACCTTTTGTTTTCCAGACAAGTGTCGCCTGATAAAGTGACTTCGTTCCTGTGGAGTCTTCAGTTCGTACTGTATCCCTTCCCCAGACCTTCACAAGAGCCTTGCTTCTTCTCATGACATCAGCGTTCCCAAGTCAAACCAAACAGGCTGCTTGCCTACAGGTCCAGCTCTGAGCTTTACATGAGCATGGGGAAAGTCCTGATTCATATTAATCCTCCTTCCCACCAAGCCTCATAGTTCCTGAGAAACATTTGATAGCAATGCCCATGTGCCAAAGGAGGAACAAAGAGGAACAGGGAGAAACCACTTGCTGAACTCGTGTTGTGCTAAGGTTTGTGTTTCTGGAGCATGCTTATGCTGTTGTAGTGCTTGAACACAATCAGCTTTTGAAAGTAGGTGTTGCCAGCATTGGTGCTTCTCTTCTTGCCCTCCTACTGCTGCCCTTAACTCCATCTCTTCTCCCTTTCATCTTCCTTGATTCAAAACTGCCTTCTCTTCTTCCCCTTGCGTGACTGGGAGAGCTCCTGCTTCTCTCTACCTGCATGTTTAAGGCCAGGCTGGATGAGGCTCTGGACAGCCTGATCTAGTGTGAGGTGTTCCTGCCCATGGTAGGGGGTTGAAACTAGATAGAACCATAGAACCAACCAGGTTGGAAGAGACCTCCAAGATCATCCAGTCCAACCTCACATCCAGTCCTATACAATCAACTAGACCATGGCACTAAGTGCCTCATCCAGGCTTCTCTTGAACACCTTCAGGGATGGCGACTCCACCACCTCCCTGGGCAGCCCATTCCAATGCCAATCACTCTCTCTGACAACAACTTCCTCCTAACACCCAGCCTAGACCTTCCCCAACACAACTTGAGGCTGTGTCCCCTTGCTCTGTTGCTGGTTGCCTGGGAGAAGAGACCAACCCCACCTGGCTACAGCCTCCCTTCAGGTAGTTGCAGACAGCAATGAGGTCACCCCTGAGCCTCCTCTTCTGCAGGCTACACACCCGCAGCTCCCTCAGCCTCTCCTCATAGGTTTGTATTCCAGGTACCTCACCAGCTTTGTTGCCCTTCTCTGGACACCTTCCAGCACCTCAACATCTTTCTTGAATTGAGGAGCCCAGAACTGGACACAGCACTCAAGGTGTGGCCTGACCAATGCTGAGTACAGGGGCAGAATAACCTCCCTTGTCCTACTGGCCACACTGTTCCTGATGCAGGCCAGGATGCCATTGGCTTTCTTGGCCACCTGGGCACACTGCTGGCTCACCTTCAGCTACTATCTACCAGCACCCTCAGGTCCCTTTCCTCCTGGCTGCTCTCCAGCCACTCTGTCCCCAGCCTGTAGTGCTGCTTGGGACCCCTTCCAACCCTGTCTAATTCTACAGTCTTTAGTACAACACTTCTTCATAGAAGGCATCTGAAGGGTGAGGGAGGTCCTTTTGCTTGAGACTCAGCGCTGGTCCTTAAAGATTAAAAACACAGGCTCCAGAAAAGGTGTGAAGTTTTAAGTAACTTTTTTCCCCTTTTTCCCTGATTAAAAAAAAAAAAAAAAAAAAAAGAAAGAAAGAAAGTAAAGGAAACCATGCCAAGCCATCTGCTGCTAATGTAAAAAAAAAAAAAAAAAAAAAAAAAAAAAAAAGAAGAAGAAAAAGATGTAAATAGATGATGCATAGCATACAGAGTGTCACATGAGTGCTCCATCTGCTGTGGGGAGAGTCACCATTCCCCGGCAACAGCACCGAGAGCTGAAGAGCCATCCAGGGTTTGCAGCAGCATAGCCATAACCAGCTCTGAAGGCTGCCCCAAAAAGGAAAATAACTCGAAGGAATGTGGATGGAGATCTTTGCATATCAACCCTTACTGGTTTGGGTTTGTTGGGGTTTTTTTTCTGCTCATAGAATCATAGAATCAACCAGGTTGGAAGAGACCTCCAAGATCATCCAGTCCAACCTAGCACCCAGCCCTATCCAGTCAACTAGACCATGGCACTAAGTGCCTCAGCCAGGCTTTGCTTGAACACCTCCAGGCACGGTGCCTCCACCACCTCCCTGGGCAGCCCATTCCAATGCCAATCACTCTCTCTCTGACAAAAACTTCCTCCTCACATCCAGCCTAGACCTACCCTGGCACAACTTGAGACTGTGTCCCCTTGTTCTGTTGCTGGTTGCCTGGGAGAAGAGGCCACCCCCCATCTGGCTACAATGTCCCTTCAGGTAGTTGTAGACAGTAATAAGATCACCCCTGAGCCTCCTCTTCTCCAGGCTGCACACCCCCCAGCTCCCTCAGCCTCTCCTCATAGGGTTTGTGCTCCAGGCCCCTCACCAGCTTTGTTGCCCTTCTCTGGACATGTTCCAGCACCTCAACATCTCTCTTGAATTGAGGAGCCCAGAACTGGACACAGCACTCAAGGTGTGGCCTGACCAGTGCTGAGTACAGGGGCAGAATAACCTCCCTTGTCCTGCTGGCCACACTGTTCCTGATGCAGGCCAGGATGCCATTGGCTCTCTTGGCCACCTGGGCACACTGCTGCCTCATCTTCAGCTTACTATCTATCAGTACCCCCAGGTCCCTTTCCTCCTGGCTGCTCTCCAGCCACTCAGTCCCCAGCCTATAGCGCTGCTTGGGGTTGTTGTGGCCAAAGTGCAGAACCCTGCACTTGGTCTTGTTCAGTCTCATCCCACTGGCCTCTGCCCACCTATCCAGCCTGTCCAGGTCCCTCTGCAGGGCTCTCCTACCTTCTCTGACAAGAAGCAACAGTAGATGCACTGAATCACATAATTAATCATGTTGGAAAAGACCTTCGAGATCATCCAGTTCAGCCTATCACCTAACACCTTCTAATTCACTAACCCATGGCATTAAGTGCCTCATACAGCCTCTTTTTTAAACACTTCCAAGGAAGAGATCCTCAGGTCTCCAAGGGCAGCCTATTCCAATTCAACTCTCTCTTGCTGTGAAGAACTTCTTCCTAACCTCCAGCCTGAACCTGCCCTGGCACACCTTGAGGTTATGTCCTCTTGTTCTGTCCCTGGGTGCCTGGCAGAAGAGCTCATTCCCACCTGGCTATAACCTCCTTTCAGGTAGTTGTAGAGAGCAATGAGTCGTCCCTAAGCCTCCTCTTCTCCAGGCCAGACAACCCCAAAAAGCCCACTTTACTCTTTTCTGAAGTGTCTGCTGCTGTTAGCCAGCAGCTGTGTCAAATGGCCAGACAGCATCACCAACTTAGCACCATAAGTATCCCAGAGTTCATATTTTCAGCTTGCAGCATGTTTGGAACAACAAAGCAGCACAAAGAAACACAGACCACAATTCCTTACGTTAGCCTGTGAGGAGCACTGCTCAGCTGAGAAATTTTCCCTCTTCCCTGCGGTTCCTTCCCCTGCCAGTTTCTCCCTGAGGGTGGTGAGGTGAGCGATTGCGAAGGGCAGGCTTTCTCCCCGGGTGCAGGCGTCGTGCTGCCATGGTCTGCACGCAGCCCAGAAGCAGAGAGAAGGGTAAACAACACAGGGGTCAGGGCAGCCCACGGTGGCTGGACGTCATGTGGGGCTCATCACACCATGGCCTTCCCCAGTCACTGCAGGAAGGAAGCATTATCAAGTCTGGGGACAAAGAGTGAACCTTCCCTGAAAGACATGAGTGAGCATTTACCTTTCTTTTCAGGTGCTGGAGTGTATCATCCATTCCCTCTTCATTTCCAGGGGAGCAGAGGGCTTCCCTTCATGCATGCATGCATGCAGTGCATTAACAGCTTTTCACCCCTGAATATGACAGCAGTGTCTTAACATAATGAGGACTGCCACAGTGAAAGGATGGCTGAGAAAGGAAAACTGAGGAGAAAGCATCTGAAGTCTTTTGGGAGAGGGGCAGCTTGAAACAGGAGGATGTCCATGTCTTCCCTGCCTGGCCCAGATCCAGGACACCTTGCTCCAGTGAGTTCATAGGGAGGTTCTTCTTCCGCTCTACTCTGCCCTGGTGAGAACACACCTGGAGTGCTGAGCTTGGTCTCCCCAGCTCAGAAGAGACATAGACCTGCTGGATGGAGTCCAGCAGAGAGCCATGAAGATGACTTGAGGAACTTGAGCATCTCCTCTATGAAGAGAGATTGAGAGCCCTGGGGCTGTTTAGTCTGGAGAAGAGAAGGCTTGAGAGGAGATCTGATCAATGCATACAATTCTCTGAAGGATGGGGTTAAGTGCCTGGGGCCAACCTCTTTTTGCTGGTCAGCAGCAGTAAGACAAGGAGCAACAGCTACAAGTTAGGACAGAGAAGGTTTGAGCTCACCATGAGGAGAAACTTCTTTACAGTGAAGGTGACAGAGCCCTGGAGCAGGCTGCCCAGAGAGGTTGTGAAGTTTCCTTCTCTGGAGACTTTCCAAACCCTGCCTGGATGCATTCCTGTGTGAACTACCCTGGGGGATGTTGCCTTGTCAGGGGCCTTGGACTGGATGATCTCTGGAGGTCCCTTCCAACCTATAAAGTTCTGTGATTCAGTTCTGTGATTCTGTGATGCCAGGGGGACATAGACACAGTCATGTCAAAGACACCCACTTCTGGGGTCAAGACAGCTGTTTGCATCAGGATGAAGCCTCTCCTGTGCTGCCCAGCCTGACTGAGGAAAGAGGACACACGCAGGTTTTGTGAAGAGCAAAACCAGGTACAAAAGAAGAATGGCAGCCCACTCACCACACCCCAGATGCTGCTGATCCAGACAACCCCTGAGTTGTGCTCTTGCTCAGAAAAATCATAGAATCATAGAATCAACCAGGTTGGAAGAGACCTCCAAGATCATCCACTCCAACCTAGCACCCAGCCCTAGCCAGTCAACCAGACCATGGCACTAAGTGCCTCATCCAGGCTTTGCTTGAACACCTCCAGGGACGGTGCCTCCACCACCTCCCTGGGCAGGCCATTCCAATGCCAATCACTCTCTCTGGGAAGAACTTCTGCTCCCTTGAACACAAAGGAGGACTAATTCTGCCTACCCAAGGGTGGTGATGGCATTTGCCTTTGCACCTTACCATGTTGCAGAAATATCCCCAGTAGGGTGGATCATGGAACACTCAACACCACAGAACAAGCAGGAGGCAAATGCAGTTCGTTTGACAATGCAGCAAGCAAACAGCAAGTTTGGAGTCTCAAGACGGGGTTGTGGAACTAGTGCCAGCCCTTTTGCATCCCAACTCAATTACCTAGACAGAGCTCAGTGATGGGCAGCTCCTGTGGCAGACGCAGGGGAAGAGGAACAGGGATCCCTTTCCCTGCCTAGAAAGCTGCTCCTCAGAGACTTAACGCAAGCAGACCAGAAGCAGGTGAGCCACGTCTAAGATTACGCTCACGCTTGTTTTCAGAGGGCATTTAGGCACGTGTAGACTGGCTGTGACTGGCCCACTCCTGTTTTTCATCTTTTCATGGCTGCTTGAGAGTCCTGAATGGGCCTGGGTTTGCATTTATATCCTCTACATGGATGAGCAAACAAGCAGTGCCTTGTCTCCGCCGGACTTCTCCACCCTTTGCTGGCTGCCTTTCAGTTGTCTGCCAAAGTGCATTGAAGGCAAATATTTGCTCTGTGGTCTCAGACACTACCTCATTCCTGTTTGCCCGGGTTCTCACTTCAGTGCCTTGAACATTTGCTTACTCCTCCCACACCCGGGGGTGTTCAAACAGATAACCGAGTCACAGGGACACAGGCTTCGTGCTCTCCCTTCCCGCTGCTGGCAAACGTGGAGAGGAGAGAGGCAGCACAGTTCCACGGATCTCAGAGGATCTTAGAATGGTTTAGCTTGGAAGGGACATCAAGGATCAACCAGTTCCAACTCCTTGCCATAGGCAGGGACACCTCCCACTAGAAGAGGCTGCCCAAGGCTTCATACAACCTGGCCTTCAACACCTCCAGGCAGGAAGCAGCCACAACCTCCCTGGGCATCCTGTGCCAGTGCCTCACCACCTTCACTGCAAGGAACTTCTTCCTAACATCCACTTACAATCTCCCCTCTGCCAGTTTAAACCCACTCCTCCTCATCCTGTCATTACCTTATTAATAGTCTCTCCTCAACCCTCCTGTAGGACCCCTTCAGATCCTGGAAGGCCACTACAAGGTCCCCTCAAAGCCTTCTCTTCTCCAGGCTGCAGAGCCCCAACTCTCGTAGCCTGTTGTCACAGCAGAGCTGCTGCAGCCCTCTGAGCATCTTGGTGGCCTCCTCTGGACTGGCTCCAACAGTTCCATGCCCTTCTTGTGTTGAGGGCTCCAGAGCTGCGCACAGGACTCCAGGTGGGGTCTCAGGAGAGCCAAGGGGCAGAATCCCCTCCCTTGCCCTGCTGCCCACACTGCTCTTGCTGCAGCCCAGCACACAGTTGCTGTCTGGGCTGCACTCACACTGCAGGCTCATGTTGAGCTTTTCATCAGCCCAGGCCCCCAGGGCCTGCTCCTCAGGGCTGCTCTCCAGCTATTTGCTACCCAGCCTGGAGTTGTGCTTGGGATTGTGTCGACCCAGGTGCAGGACCTTACACTTGGCCTTGTTGAATGTCATGAGGTTGGCCTTGGCCCACCTCTGCCTGTCCAGCTCCCTCTGGATGGATCCCTGCCCTCTAGCAAGTCAACTGTGCCACACATCCTGAGGGTTCACTCAATTCCTCTGTCCTCTGTCAAAGATGTTGAACAGTACTGGCCCCAGCACTGACCCCTGAGGGAGTCACTTGGCACTGGTCTCCAGGTGGACATTGTGCCTTTGGTCACCACTCTCTGCATGCAACCATCCAGCCAAATCCTTACCCAGTAGTGCTCCACCCATCAAGTCCGTGTTCTTCCACTTTGGTGATCAGGATGTCCCACATGTCCAGGCTGTTAGACCCACTCAGAGCCCCTGCAAAAGACATGTCCTTGCTGTGAAGCACACCAACAGCGTTCAGCATCACAGTCAGCATCAGACGTGGAGGATACTGAGCCTGCTTCACACAGACCTTTGTGTAAAGACTGAGCCCAGGTGTCTCAGCTTGGCTGGACTCTGTTCTGTTGCAAACCTGGATGGGTAGAGCCTCAGGGTGCACCTTTTTCATCCACCCTGCAGGCACCTTGCACACAGAGCTGTCACTGGGGAGGGCTGCATTTAGTTATTTGAGCAGGTTTATTCCGTTGGGTTGTGCTTCCAGGAGGAGATGCAAACCAGACAGGATTGCTAGCTGCGGGCGATGAGGAGCGCAGTGCCTGGAACAGCCTGGGAAGGATGCCTGCTCTCCTCATCCTAGCAAAACTGTTCAGTTCAGGCAGCTCCAGCCTCATCCCTCCCAAGATTCTTACATTGGGGTGCTCAGTTTGACTTCCCCTTGGGAGAGCCCTGACTTACTGCTTAAGGAGCAATAGGAAAATCAATTTCTCTGTGCCCACATCTTTCTTTCTTTCTTTCTTTTCCCTGCTCTTGTCCTGAGTTTACAGCCTTAAAGCTCTGAAGTGCAGCCAGACTCCTCCCTTTCACAAGGCAGTGTCACAAACACCTCTGTGTGTCCTGGTATCAGATGGCCCTTATGCACCTGGGCAAGTCTAGGCAGGACTAGCAGCAGTGGTAATGTGTCCAAGGCACCCCAGTTTAAGAGAGACAGGGACCTGCTGGAGACAGCCCCACACAGGGCTAAAAGGATGATTAGGGGACTGGAGCACTGCCTGATGAGGACAGGCTGAGGGACCTGAGGCTGCTTAGTCTAGAGAAGAGGAGATTGAGAGAGGATTTAATATATCTGAGGGACGGAGGTCAGGAGCAGGGGACAGACTCTGCTCACTTGCTCCCTGGAATAGGACAAGGAGCAATGGATGGAAGCTGCAGCACAGGAGGTTCCAGCTCAACACAAGGGGGAACTTCTTGACTGTAAGGGTCACAGAGTACTGCCACAGACTGCCCAGAGAAGTTGTGGAGTGTCTTTCTCTGGAGACTTTGAAGGCCTGTCTGGATGTGCTCCTGTGTGACCTGAGCTAGACTGTATGGTCCTGCTGTGGCAGAGGGGTTGGACTCAATGGTCTGTTTGGATCCCTTCCAACTCCTGACATTTGTGATCCTGTGATAGCAAAGATGACCCCTATGCATCTGGTGAAGTCTAATCAGGACTAGAACCAATGCCAATGTGTCCCAATAGCAAAGATGCACCTGGGGAAGTCTAGGCAGGAATAGCACCAGGGACTCAGCTAATGAAGACTCCCAGGCCTGCCATAGTGGAGGAACAGCTTTGCAGAACAGTAGAATCACAGAACTTCAGAGTTTGGAAGGGACCTCCAGAGATCATCCAGTCCAATCCCCCTGCCAAGGCAGCATCACCCAGGGCGGTTCACACAAGAATGCATCCAGGCAGGGCTTGAAAGTCTCCAGAGAAGGAGACTTTGCAGCCTCTCTGGGCAGCCTGCTCCAGGGCTCTGTCACCCTCACTGTAAAGAAGTTTTTCCTGTTGAGCTGAAACCTTCTCTGTTCCAATTTGTAGCTGTTGCTCTTTGTCTTATTGCTGATGACCACCAAAGAGATTGGCCCTAGGCAGTCGACCCCCACCCTCAGATACTTGTACACATCGATCAGATCTGCTCTCAGCCTTCTCTTCTCCAGACATTGATTTAGAGAGGAGCAGCACAGTGAGAGGTCAGGCTCCAGCTCTTGTAACTGCTCCTAGAGAGGTGGACACTCAGTCTCTGCTGCAGGTGACCTGCTCTAGGGAGAACCGTGCAGCTGCTGCAGTGACCTGATGTAGTTAGGAGGCAGCACAAGCACCAGCCCAGCTCCCAGCACTACAGCGTTCACCAGCAGCAGGCACAGATCTGTCAAAGGAAGAGAGACTCACCTTCCTGTAGCACCCTGCAGAGATGCTGTGTGCAGCAAGGACTCAAAGTCTGTGTTTTTAACGAAGGAACACCAGCATGCAGATTGGCACCGAGAGAGCTCTCTCATTCCAGCAGGTTCTGCTTCTGCCCCTGCACGTGTGCTTCGCAGCAGAGGGCACTATAAAGTGCCTCCTGCTTCTGGCTGTCAAAAGGAAAGTGGTGATGCTAACTGTGAAAGTAGAAGGGAAAGGGAGCGGCGGCCGGAGGCAGCAGCTGCCCGGCAATCTCAGCTGCACAGCACAAGGCAAACACCTCCCCGGGCCATGCTTTGCAAACCTGTCATTTCCCCACAGCGACAATGAGTCACAAGCTGCCCCACTTCTCACTGGGAGAAACTGAAAGAGCTCTCTGGCAAGACACTGGCACAGGCTCCTCATGAGTCACAGCGCCGGGGCCACAGCTGCAAAGGCACTGGAAAGCCCAGGTGGCTGCTGCCAAGTGGGCAAGAGTGTTCCTCAAAATCCCCAGAATCAATGATCTATTAGGACCCAAGCACCTTAAGAAAGGCAGTCCAAGGGGAATACTGAAGGACAAAGAGGTTCAGGGATTTAATGAGGTGACTAGTCCTTTGCACAGCTTGGTTTTAGCTTGGGTCACAGAATCATAGAATCACAGAATCAGTCAGGGTTGGAAGGGACCATAAGGATCATCTACTTCCAACCCCCCCCTGCCATGGGCAGGGACATCTCACACTGCATTAGGCTGTCCAGAGCCACAGCCAGCCTGGCCTTAAACACCTCCAGGGATGAGGCTTCCACCACCTCCCTGGGCAACCCCTGTCAGGCTCTCACCACCCTCTTGGAGAAGAACTTTTTCCTGATATCCTGTCTGAATCTACCCATTTCTAGCTTTGTTCCATTCCCCCCAGTCCTATCACTGCCTGACAGCCTGAAAACTCCCTCCCCAGCTTTCTTGTAGCCCCCTTCAGATACTGAAAGGCAACAATAAGGTCACCTGGGAGCCTTCTTCTCTCCAGACTGAACAGCCCCAACTCCCTCAGTCTCTCCTCACAGATCATACTCTGCTCATCCTTGTGGCCCTTCTCTGCACACCTTCCAGCACCTCCATATCCCTCTTGTAGCAGTGGCTCCAGGACTGGACACAGTACTCCAGGTGGGGTCTCAGCAGTGTGGAGCAGAGGGGGAGGATCACCTCCCTTTCCCTGTTGCCCACACTTCTCTTGCTGCAGCCCAGGCTCTGGTTGCTCTCTGGGCTGGAAGATCACACTGAGGGCTCGTATTGAGTCTCCTGTTCACAGGCACCCCCAGGTCCCTCTCCTCAGGGCTGCTCTCAAGCCAGTCATTGCCCAGCCTATAGTGGTGCTTGGGATTGCCTTGACCCAGCTGCAGGACCTTGCACTTGGTCTTGTTGAACTTCATGAGGTTGTCTTGGACCCACCTCTGCAGCCTGCCCAGGTTCCTCTGGATGGATCCTTTCCCTCCAGCTGTCAGACTCACCACACAGCTTGGTGTCATCAGCAAAGTTGCTGAGCGTGCCTCAGTGCCACTGACACAGTCCCAGGGCTGATCTCTGAGGGACTCCACTTGTCCCTGTCCTCCACTGGGGCATGGACCCATTGACAGCCACCCTTTGGGCGTGGCCATCATGCCAGTTCTTTATCCATGCAGTTGCTTATCCATCAAACCCATGTCTCACCAGTCTGGAGACCAGGACGTTGTGTGGGACAGTGCCAAAGGCTTTGCTCAGGCTCAGGTAAAAGACATCAACTGCTTGCCCTGCATCAGTTAATGGTGTGAGCTTTTAATAGAAGGCCACCAGGTTTGTCAGGCATAATTTGGCCTGGGTCATTCCTATCACTGTGCACTGTGAAGACCTGGGTATTGGGTGAGGGAAGGTCCACCTAGACTTTGGAAAAGCCTTCAACACTGTTCCCTACAGAATTCTCATGGGCAAACTGCTCATGGCTTGGATGAGCACAGCTCTGCTGGATAAAGCACTGCTGGACAAAAGGGCCCAGAATGTGGTGGAACTAAATCCAGCTGGCAGCCAGGCACAAGTGGTCTTCCTCAGGGCTCACTGTTGGGACCACTTCTGTTTACCATCTTTATCAATGACCTTGCTGAAGACACAGAGTGTGTCAGCAATGAGTTGGCAGATGGCACCAAGTCAGGTGGCAGTGTTGATCTGCAGGAGGGTAGGGAGGCTCTACAGAGGGACTTGGATAGATTGGATCCATGACCAATGTCAATGGGATGAGCTTCAACAAGGCCCAATGCCAGATCCACTTGGATCACAACAACCCCAAGCAAGGCTACAGTCTTGGGGCAGTAAGGCTGGAGATCTGCCTGGCAGAAAGGGTCCTGGGGGTTGTAATCAATAAGCAACTCAGCATGAGCAAGCAATGTGCCCTGGTGGCCAAGAGAGTCAATGGCTTCCTGGCTGGGACTAGAAATGCTATGTCCAGCAGGAGCAGGCAGATTATTGTCCCCTTGGACTTGGCTCTAGTGAGGCCTTGAGTATTGTGTTCAGTTTTGGGCACCTCCATACAAGAGAAATGTGGGGGTGCTGGAGTGAGTACAGTGGAGGGCAAGGAAGCTGTGAAGGGCCTGGAGAATAAATCTGATGAAGAGTGACTGAAGGAGCGACTGAGTTTGAAGAAGAGGAGGCTGAGGGCTGACTTCATTGATGTCTACAGCTACCTGGAAGGAGGTTGTGGAGAGGTTGGTGCTGGTCTCTTCTCACAGGTAAATAGAGTCATAGAATCAACCAGGTTGGAAGAGACCTCTAAGATCATCCAGTCCAACCTATCACCCAGCCCTAGCCAGTCAACTAGACCATGGCACTAAGTGCCTCAGCCAGGCTTTCTTCAACACCTCCAGGGATGATGACTCCACCACCTCCCTGGGCAGCCCATTCCAATAGTGATAGAACAAGAGGGAGTGGCCTCAAGCTGCCACTGGGTAGGTTTAGATTGGACATTAGGGAACATTTTTTCCCAGCAAGAGTGGCCAGACATTGGAATGGGCTGCCCAGGGAGTTGGTGGAGTCACCAACCCTGGAGGTGTTTAAAAGTCATTGGGATGTGGTGCTTGGGGATACAGTTTAGGGTGCACCTTGTAGAGTAGGGATAGTGTTTGGACTTGATGATCCTGAGGGGCTTTTCCAACTTGAATGTTTCTGTGATTCTGTGTGTCTGTGCCTGGTCTCAGGTAATCTGGAGTAGCCATCATTAAGAAACCTTTTTTTTTTTTTTTTGCCCACCACCCACTAAAACTGGCTGCATTATGAAAGAGAGAAATGACAGATGAAGAGTGAGAGTTGCTTAATCTCAGGTTAACCCAGCTGCCCAGCACCTGGAGTTAAATCTCCACCTCTCCTCCAAATATTACAGTGCAAAAAAGAGAGACTGGAATACATTCCTCTCCAGTCAACTCTTCCTTCATCTCCAGCTGCAAAAGCCAGAAGGCTTTGTCCTCTGGCAAAGAGCAGAGATATTATGGTGCCTTAGTTGTGCCTTCTTAATTACCTTCAAGAGACCAGCTTTCTGAAAAGTGTTTTGGTGCAGAGTTACAAGTCTCTCTGTGCTGGGGTCTTACCCCAAAGCATTTACATTAGTCTCAGTTTTGTGCAGTTGTCTCTCTGGGATTTTCCCTCATTTTCTCCCCCAGTTTAGGCATGCTAAACACAAACCCCAAAGAGAAGTGAGATTCAAGAGCTCCTTGGAGACAATGATCAAATCCATAAAGCCGATGCTATTGCAAGGGCCAGGTTCTCTCTGTGGCTTTACCCTAGACCTGCCCAGCATGGGACAGTGGTGCTATGCTGACCCTCTAAGGTGCTCACTCAGCACTTGGAGCCTCACCTCTAAAGCTGCAGTTGTTGGTCAGTTTGCTGACTTGAGAGTATCGACAGATGGAACCAGGGAGGGGAACATTTCTGCTGGCAGGCTCTATCTCTGTCCTTTTCTGTTCAGAAGGGTGTTTTCAGTGGATGTCACAGAATCACAGGATTAACCATGTTGGAAAAGACCTTTGAGATCACTGAGTCTGACCTATCACCTAATACCTTCTAATCAACTACACCATGGCACCAGGTGCCTCATCCAGTCTCCTTTTAAACATCTCCAGGAACAGGGACTTCAGCCTTTCTCTGGGCAGCCCTTCCCAATGCCAATCCCTCTTACTATGAAGAACTTCCTAGTCTCCATCCTAAACCTGGCCTAGCACAGCTTGAGGCTGTGTCCTCTTGTTCTGTGCATGAGTGCCTGAGAGAGGAGACCAACCCCACCTGGCTAAAACCTTCTTTCAGGTAGCCGTAGACAGCAATGAGATCTGCCCTGAGCCTCCTCTTCTGCAGGCTGCACACCCTCAGCTCTCTCAGCCTCTCCTCACAGGGCTGTGCTCCAGCCCCCTCACCAGCCTTGATGCCCTTCTCTGGACACATTCAAGCACCTCAACATCTTTCTTAAACTGAGGCACCCAGGGCTGAACACAGGACTCAAGATTTCAGAGCAGAGAAGTATCCACACACACCCAGGCATGAAGGCAAGCAGAGAGAGAAGGCAGACAGCGAGCTGGGCAGACTGCCAGCTGCAGCCAGAGGGAGCAGGTGGAAACAGAGCAATAGGGTTGGAGACAAGCAGTGAGTGGGAGGCATCGAAGAGGAGCTCAGGCATAGAGAAAGGATGGGAACAGGGTGGAGAGGAAGGCAAGGACAGCTGTATATTAGCACCAGGCCTTGCAGAACATCAGAAAGTCCAGCTTTTTGTTGAGGAATAGAGTACTACAGACAGAGGAGAGCTCTACTGTAGAACACAGGCCGTGTGTAGCTGGAAACCTCCTTCAGGATTAAGATTTGCTTAAGGCCCTTCACTGAGGTTCTTTAGCAGATGTGATAGCTGCAGCTATAAACCTACTTCACATTCCTTAGAGTTAGGATCACAGCACAGAGTCATGAGCCTCTGTGTTGCTTGCTGTGCTGCCTACCAGACACCAGGGGCATCAAGCAAGCTCCCTATGGAAACTTCAGGGAGACTTCTCTACCAGGTCCAAAAGAATCATAGAATCAACCAGGTTGGAAGAGACCTCCAAGATCATCCACTCCAACCTAGCACCCAGCCCTAGCCAGTCAACCAGACCATGGCACTAAGTGCCTCATCCAGGCTTTGCTTCAACACCTCCAGGGATGGCAAATCCACCACTTCCCTGGGCAGCCCATTCCAATGCCAATCACTCTCTCTGACAACAACTTCCTCCTAACATCCAGCCTAGATCTTCCCCACCACAACTTGAGACTGTGTCCACTTGTTCTGTTGCAGGTTGTCTGGGAGAAGAGACCAACCCCACCTGGCTACAACCTCCCTTCAGGTAGTTGCAGACAGCAATGAGGTCTGCCCTGAGCCTCCTCTTCTGCAGGCTACACACCCCCAGCTCCCTCAGCCTCTCCTCATAGGGTTTGTGTTCCAGGCCCCTCACCAGCTTTGTTGCCCTTCTCTGGACATGTTCCAGCACCTCAACATCTCTCTTGAATTGAGGAGCCCAGAACTGGACACAGCACTCAAGGTGTGACCTGACCAGTGCTGAGTACAGGGGAAGAAAAAATGCTTGCTTGATTAACCAACCAACCACCACCACCACCACCAAAACAACCAACAAGAACCCCAAACAAGCAAATCTGAACAACAACAAAAACAACCAAAAAACCCAGAGTACAAAACCACCAACTAAAAAGAAAATAAATTGCCTGATTCCAAGAAAAACAAAACAGAACAACAAAGCAAAGCACAAAATCACCAAGTAAAAAGAAAAGAAGTTGCTTGATTTAAAGGAAAACAGAATAAAACAGAACATGAAAACAAAGCACAAAATCACCAAATAAAAAGAAAAAAGTTGCTTGATATAAAGGAAAACAAATGAAACAAAGCACAAAAAGAAAAAGTTGCTTGATTTAAAGAAAAGCAAAGAAAACAAAACAAAGCACAAAAATGCCAATTAAAAAGAAAAAAAGTTACTTGATATAAGGAAAAGAAACAAACAAAACAAAACATACAAAACAAAGCACAGAAAACACCAATTAAAAAGGAAAAGAAGTTGCTTGATTTAAAGGGAAAAACAAACCAAAACAAACCAAAGCAACAAAACAAAGCACAAAAACCACCAATTAAAAAGAAAAAAAGTTGCTTGATTTAAAAGAAAACAAAGCAACAAAACAAAACACAAAAATGCCAATTAAAAAGAAAAAAAGTTGCTTGATTGAAAGGAAAAAAACAAACCAAAACAAAGCAACAAAACAAAGCAACAAAACAAAGCAACAAAACAAAGCAACAAAACAAAACACAAAAATTCCAATTAAAAAGAAAAAAAGTTGCTTGATTTAAAGGAAAGAAACAAACAAAACAAAAGAACAAAACAAAGCACTTAAGACACCGATTAAAAAGAAAAAAAAGTTGCTTGATTAAAAGGGAAAAAAAAACCAAACACAAACCAAACCAAATCAACAAAACAAAGCACAAAAATGCCAATTAAAAAGAAAAAAGTTGCTTGATTTAAAGGGAAAAACAAAACAAAGCAACAAAACAAAGCACAAAACCCACCAATTAAGAAGAAAAAAAGTTGATTGATTAAAAGGAAAAAAAACCCCAAATACTACACAAACCAAATCAACAAAACAAAGCACAAAAAACAACAATTAAAAAGAAAAAAAGTTGATTGATTAAAAGGGAAAAAAACCCCAAATACTAAACAAACCAAATCAACAAAACAAAGCACAAAAATGCCAATTAAAAAGAAAAAAAAGTTGCTTGATTTAAAGAAAAGAAAAAAATGAAACAACAAAACAAAACACAAAAAACACCAATTAAAAAGAAAAAAAGTTGCTTGATTTAAAGGGAAAAACAAAACAAAACAAACCAAATCAACAAAACAAAGCACAAAAAACACTAATTAAAAGGAAAAAAAAGTTGCTTGATTTAAAGGGAAAAAACCCCAAACACAAAACAAACCAAAGCAACAAAACAAAGCACAAAAATGCCAATTAAAAAGAAAAAAAGTAGCTTGATTAAAAGGAAAAAAAAAAAAACAAAGCACAAAATGCCAATTAAAAAGAAAAAAAGTTACTTGATTTAAAGGAAAAAACAAACAAACAAACAAAACAACAAAACGAGGCACAAAAATGCCAACAAAAACAAAAGTTGCTTGATTTAAAGAAAAAAATACACTCAATACAAACCCAAGCAACAAAACTAAGCACAAACCCACTAACTAGAAAGGGGAAAAAAAAAAAAAGCTTGATTTAAAGAAAAAGAAAAGCCACAACAAAGCAAAGAACAGAACCACCCACTATAAAGAAAAAAATTTGCTTAATTAGAGAAAAAGAAAACCACAATAAAATGGAGCACAAAAGCAGCAACTATGAGCTGATAAAGCTGATAAAAGAATAAACATATCAGTCCAGGCTTATTTAACCTGTGGTTAGCAGCGCTCAGAGATGCTCTGTGGCAGGGAGGCTGTAACTGGATGAGCTTTAAGGTCCCTTCCGACCCAAACCATTCTGTGACTGTGACTGCAGTTGCAGAGGAGCTGCCAGGTTCAAGCAGAGCAGGAGTCTGCTTAACACAACAGTATGGCTTGGAGAGCCACTTACTGCAGGTATGTCATAGAATCAACCAGGTTGGAAGACACCTCCAAGATCACAGTATCACAGTATCACCAAGGTTGGAAGAGACCTCCCAGATCATCAAGTCCAACCCTTTACCACAGAGCTCAAGGCTAGTCCATGGCACCAAGTGCCGCGTCCAATCCTGCCTTGAACAGCCCCAGGGACAGCGACTCCACCACCTCCCCGGGCAGCCCATTCCAGTGTCCAATGACTCTCTCAGTGAAGAATGACTCTCTCAGTGAAGATCATGCAGTCCAACCTAGCACCCAGCCCTAGCCAATCAACCAGACCATGGCACTAAGACTGGTAAAAACTGCAAGGCCATAGTGGTTGGTAAGTTCTGTGATCTGGGCACCCCACATGTCTTTCCTGGAGAATGAGCTTTGAGGTACCTTCCTGTGGTGGTTTGGGTGTTACTCCCCCAACTTTGGAAATCACCCAGACTAGACTCAGCTTCAAATTGAATGAAGCTTATATTTACAGCTAGCACAATGTACAAGCAGATATTTACAGTATATATACAGTTATAGACAGAAATAGACAAGGTAAAAGGTAATACAGAAACACAACAGCCCTCCCAGAAACCTGAGTCCCCAGGAGGGGCTCCCAACTGCCCTTCCACCTTCTCCCCACCCCTCTCTACCTTACCCCAGACATTGCCTTGTGCCCAAAGGAAGAATGGAGGGTTGGCCAGGGGGGTTAGGAAGCAGGTGGATTAATCAGAGAGATGGCAGGTGTGGTTAGAGAGAAATGCAGCTCACAGCCCAGACAGAGGGTGTCTCCCTTATCTATGTTTGGATTCTTGCTCTTATACACCTCAGCAAGCCTATGAGTGAAGCAGACATCACCCTTGTTTCCCTTTCATAGCCTGTAATCTGGTTCTTCTCACCAAAACATTCTAGCTAGCTTCAAACTAGCACATCTCCAAAACTCAGTCACTAGAATTCCTAACCCATAGCCATCAAATCATGGTTCATGACATGTATCCAGGCAGCTGTCCTTTGCAGCTTGGGATTTCAAGCCAACAGGATGCTGAGCTGCATTAACAAGGGTGTCACAAGTAGGGAAAAAGATGTCATTCTCCCACTCTAGTCAGTGCTGGTCAGGCCTCACCTTGAGCACTGTGTGCAGTTTTAGTCCCTGCTATACAAGAAGGGTGCAGACAGGCTGGAGGGGTCCAGAGAAGGGTCACAGGAATGACCAGAGGACTGGCAGACCTGCCATGTGAAGGCAGGCTGAGAGAACTGGGTTTGCTCAGCCTTGAGAGGAGAAGGCTTAGGGCAGACCTCATAACCACACACAACTACATGGCAGCTGTCATGAGGAGGAAGAGTCCTTCTTTACAAGGACTCACATGGTAGAGACAAGGGGTAAAGTGCACAAGTTGCTACTGGAGAGATTCAGACTGGGTGCCAGAATTCTTTTTTCACCAATCAGACTATGAAACACTGGAACAAACTCCCAAGGCAGGTGGTGGATCCCTCTCCATTGGACAGTTTCAAGGCCCAGCTTGACAGGCTGCTGGGGTACTTCATTTAAGCTATATTCTTACCCTGAAAGGTTGGACTGGATGATCCTTGAGATCACTTCCATCCTGGTATTCTAGACCTCCAGCCCTGCCTGACTTGAATACCACAGGCTGATGGTAGGGAACAGCCTCCATTCATCCAACCACTTGTCTGAACTAACTGGGGACAGAGTGGCTGGAGAGCTGCCAGGCAGAGAGGGACCTGGGGGTGCTGAAGATGAGCCAGCAGTGTGCCCAGGTGGCCAAGAGAGCCAATGGCATCCTGGCATGGATCAGGAGCAGTGTGGCCAGTAGGACAAGGGAGGTTATTCTGCCCCTGTACTCAGCACTGGTCAGGCCACACCTTGAGTGCTGTGTCCAGTTCTGGGCGCCTCAATTCAAGAAAGATGTTGAGGTGCTGGAAGGTGTCCAGAGAAGGGCGACAAAGCTGGTGAGGGGCCTGGAACACAGCCCTGTGAGGAGAGGCTGAGGGAGCTGGGGGTGTTTAGCCTGGAGCAGAGGAGGCTCAGGGGTGACCTCATTGCTGTCTACAACTACCTGAAGGGACATTGTAGCCAGGTGGGGTTGGTCTCTTCTCCCAGACAACCAGCAACAGAACAAGGGGACACAGCCTCAAGTTGTGGTGGGGTAGATCTAGGCTGGATGTTAGGAGGAAGTTCTTCACAGAGAGAGTGATTGGCATTGGAATGGGCTGCCCAGGGAGGTGGTGGAGTTGCCATCCCTGGAGGTGTTGAAGCAAAGCCTGGATGAGGCACTTAGTGCCATGGTCTGGTTGACTGGCTAGGGCTGGGTGCTAGGTTGGAGTGGATGATCTTGGAGGTCTCTTCCAACCTGGTTGATTCTATGACTCTACAATGCACTCACCAGTCACAGTCATCAGCTCCTGAGACAGGTCTGTTCTGGGAAGAATGTTTGAGAGCCCTGGCAAGAATGAAAGCACAAATTACAGATCTGGCAGGACAGCTCAGAGGATGAGACACCTGCCTGGATGTGCTGGAATTGTCACTGACACTTCCTGACCTCCCGTAACTGTTGGTGGCAGGAAACTTGATGTGTGTCATGTCTTGCACATTGCTATGTCACAGCAGAGAAAGGCAAAACCCTTTAAAATTACATAATGTGCCAGCTCCAGGTGAAACAGAAAATAAACAGCCCACATTAGGACAAAAAAAACCCAGAGAAGCTAATAGCTTTTTGTGTCACCTGCTCTTCAACTTCTCTGGAGACAGAGAGGGAGGAGAGAGAAAGCATAGAATGGTTTAGGTTGGAAGGGACCTCAAGGATCGACCAGTTCCAACTCCCTGACATAGGCAGGGACACCTCCCACTACAACAGTCTGCTTAAGGCCTCATCCAACCTGGCCTTGAACACCTCCAGCAAGGGAGCAGCCACAACCTCCCTGGGCAACCTGTGCCAGTGTCTCACCACCCTCACTGCAAACAACTTCTTCCTAACATCCACTTTCAATCTCCCCTCTGCCAGTTTAAACCCATTGCTCCTCATCCTGCTGTTACAAGACTCTGTCAGTAGTCCCTCCCCACACATCCTGTAGCCCCCTTCAGATCCTGGAAGGCCACTACAAGGTCTCCCCAGAACCTCCCCTCCCCTCCCCTCCCCTCCCCTCCCCTCCCCTCCCCTCCCCTCCCCTCCCCTCCCCTCCCCTCCCCTCCCCTCCCCTCCCCTCCCCTCCCCTCCCCTCCCCTCCCCTCCCCTCCCCTCCCCTCCCCTCCCCTCCCCTCCCCTCCCCTCCCCTCCCCTCCCCTCCCCTCCCCTCCCCTCCCCTCCCCTCCCCTCCCCTCCCCTCCCCTCCCCTCCCCTCCCCTCCCCTCCCCTCCCCTCCTCTCCTCTCCTCTCCTCTCCTCTCCTCTCCTCTCCTCTCCTCTCCTCTCCTCTCCTCGCTGCAGAGCCCCAACTCTCGTAGCCTGTTGTCACAGCAGAGCTGCTGCAGCCCTCTGAGCATCTTGGTGGCCTCCTCTGGGCTTGCTCCAACAGTTCCATGTCCTTCTTGTGTTGGGGGCTCCAGAACTGCACAAAGGACTCCAGGTGGGGTCTCAGGAGAGCCAAGGGGCAGAATCCCCTCCCTTGCCCTGCTGCCCACACTGCTCTTGCTGCAGCCCAGCACACAGTTGCTGTCTGGGCTGCACTCACACTGCAGGCTCCTGTTGAGCTTTTCATCATCCCAGACCCCCAAGGCCTTTTCCTTAAGGCTGCTCTCCAGCTATTTGCTACCCAGCCTGTGTCTGTGCTTGGGATTCTGCCAACTCAAGTGCAGGACCTTACACTTGGCCTTGTTGAATGTCATGAGGTTGGCCTGGGCCCACCTCTCCTGCCTGTCCTGCTCCCTCTGGATGGATCCCTGCCCTCTAGCAAGTCAACTGTGGCACACAGCCTGGTGTCCTCTGCAGACTCACTGAGGGTGCACTCGACTCCTCTGTCCGTATCACTGACAAAGACGTTGAACAGCACTGGTCCCGGCACTGACCCCAGAGGGAGCCACTTGGCACTGGTCTCCATCTTGTCCTTCCTGCCCTCTGTGTTTGTGTTTGATTTGGAAAGCATCAAGGTTATTCCGAGTGTCATAGAATCACAGAATGTCAGGAGCTGGAAGGGACCTCAAAAGCTCATCCAGTCCAACCCCCCTGCCAGAGCAGGATCACCTACACCAGATCACACAGGAACACATCCAGGCAGCTCTTGAATACCTCCAGAGGGGAAGACTCCACAATCCACCTGGGCAGCCTGTTCCAGTCTTCTGCCATCCTCACGGGGGAAAAATTCCTCCTCATGTTTCCATGGCACTTCCTATGCCTCAGCTTCCACCCATTGCCCCTTGTCCTGTCACTGGGCTTCACCCAGCAGAGCCTGGCTCCAGCCTCCTGCCACTCACCCTGCACATATTGATAAACATGAATGAGGTCACTTCTCAGTGTTCTCCTCTCCAAGCAGCACAGCCCCAGATCTCTTAGCCCCTCCTTGTAACAGAGATGTTTCATTCCCTTCATCATTGTTGTGGCTCTGTGTTGGACTCTCTCCAGCAGTTCTGTGTCCTTCTTGAACTGGGGGGGGGCAGAACTGGACACAGTACTCCAGAAATGGCCTCACCAGGGCAGAGTAGAGGGGCAGGAAAACCTCTCTCAACCTATTAACCACAGCCCTTCTAATCCACCCCAGAATGGCAGTGGCCCTCCTGGCCACCAGAGCACACTGCTGGCTCATGGTCAACCTCCCATCCACCAGGACCCCCAGATCCTTTTCCCCTTCACTGCCTTCCAACAAGTCAGTGTTACAGACTCCCTCCCAAGAAGAGGTCTGTATTAGACACTTGCAGTTGGAGTGGTCTGGCTGACATGTGAATTGCAGCCTGCAGCCATTCCGTGGAGATTAAGAAGCATTCACTACTAACTCACAGGGCACTGAAGGGGGCATGGTGCGCAGTTAGAAGCCCTACTAGTCCTATGTGAAACTGATTACGTGCCCATAAACCATCAGTGCCAATGTACAACAGCCTGGATTACAGAGCACTCACAGCTTCCTCTTTTTTCCGCCCTTAATATTTGCAGACTCCTGAAATCTTAGTATCTGTATCTTGAACCAGAAGAAAGCAGTCTCTGTACCACTTCTTCAGTGTCAGACAACCAGCCTGAGCCTGGCTGTGTGCTCGTGTGTGAGCTGGCACAGACAGCACCACCAGCACTGCCTGCCTTCTCAGCACCTCTCCTTTGAACTTGGTGTCCTCAGAGCATGCTTGGTGGGACTTGGCACTCAGTCTTTCCCCTTGGCTTGGAAGGATGTACCTGGAAGGCAGGGCTGCCTTCCCAGAGCAGAGCAATTGGCACTTCAGAAGTGTTTCTAGTATGTGGCAATGTTTACTGAGTGGCTTTCACAGGATTAACCAGGTTGGAAAAGACCTTCGAGATCATCGAGTCCAACCTATCACCTAATATCTTCTAATTCACTGAACCATGGCACTGACTGCCTCATCCAGCCTCCTTTTAAACACCTCCAGGGATGGGGACTCCACCACCTCCCCAGGCAGCCCATTCCAATGCCAGTCACTCTTGCTGTGAAGAACTTCTTCCTAACATCCATCCTGAACCTGCCCTGGCACAACTTGTGGCTGTGTCCTCTTGTTCTGTCCCTGGTTGCCTGGCAGAAGAGACCAACCTCACCTGGCCACAACCTCCCTTCAGGTAGCTGTAGAGAGCAATGAGGTCTGCCCTGAGCCTCCTCTGCTGCAGGCTGCACACCCCCAGCTCCCTCAGCCTCTCCTCACAGGGCTGTGCTCCAGGCCCCTCAGCATTCTTGGTGCCCTTCTCTGGACACGTTCAAGCACCTCAACATCTTTCTTAAATTGAGGGGCCCAAGACTGAGCCCTTTGGGGATATCTTGAGATGTAGTGAAAGACAGGAGAATGCTCACAGGAAGGAAGCAGTGTAGCCTTTTGACAGATCTGCTCCAGATGTGGCTTCAGCATGGCTTAAATGGCAACACGTTTTTACCATCACTCATTCTGCTGACACAGAGACACCAAGAACAGCAACCTGTAGTCCCATCCCAGACTGCTTGTCTTACTGTCACCACAGCTGGACTTCCTCTCCTTCCTCTCCTTCCCTCCTTCTTCTCCTTCCCTCTCTTACTTCCTCTGCCTCCCCCCTTCCTTCCTCTCCCTCCCTCTTCTCCCTACTCCCTTCCTTCCTCGCCCTCCCTCCTTCACTGCCTCTCTCCTTCCCATCCTCTCTCCTTCCCACCCTCTCTCCTTCTCTCCCTCCTTCACTCCCTCCCTCTTTTCCTTCCTTCTTCCCTCCCTCCTCCCCTCTTTCCCTTCTTCCTTCACTCCCTTTCTCCTCTCCTTCACTCCTTCCTTCCTCTCCCTCCCTCTCCCCTTCTTTTCTCTCCCTCCCCCCTCCTTGTCCCTCCCTTCCCCCTCCTTCCCCCCTCCTTGTCCCTCCCTTCCCCCTCCTTCCCCCCTTCTCCCTCCCTTCCCCCCTCCCTTCCCCCTTCTCCCTCCCTTCCCCCTTCCCTTCCTCCTTCTCTCATCCCTCTTTCCCTTCTTCCTTCACTTCCTCTCTCCTTCCTTCCTCTCCTTCCCTTCCTCCTTCTCTCATCCCTCTTTCCCTTCTTCCTTCACTTCCTCTCTCCTTCCTTCCTCTCCTTCCCTTCTTCCCTTCCTCCTTCTCTCATCCCTCTTTCCCTTCTTCCTTCACTTCCTCTCTCCTTCCTTCCTCTCCTTCCCTTCTTCCCTTCCTCCTTCTCTCATCCCTCTTTCCCTTCCTCCTCCTCTCCTCTCCTTCCCTCTTTCCCTTCCTCCTCCTCTCCTCTCCTCTCCTCTCCTCTCCTCTCCTCTCCTCTCCTCTCCTCTCCTCTCCTCTCCTCTCCTCTCCTCTCCTCTCCTCTCCTCTCCTCTCCTCTCCTCTCCTCTCCTCTCCTCTCCTCTCCTCTCCTCTCCTCTCCTCTCCTCTCCTCTCCTCTCCTCTCCTCTCCTCTCCTCTCCTCTCCTCTCCTCTCCTCTCCTCTCCTCTCCTCTCCTCTCCTCTCCTCTCCTCTCCTCTCCTCTCCTCTCCTCTCCTCTCCTCTCCTCTCCTCTCCTCTCCTCTCCTCTCCTCTCCTCTCCTCTCCTCTCCTCTCCTCTCCTCTCCTCTCCTCTCCTCTCCTCTCCTCTCCTCCTGTCCTTCCTCTCCCGCCCTTCCTCCTTCTTTCTCTCCCTCACCTTCCTCTCACTCCTTCCCTCCCTCACCTTCCTCTCTCCCTCCCTCACCTTTCTTTCTCACTTTCCTTTCTCTTCTTCCTCCCCTTCCTCCCTCCCTCCCTCCCTTCCTCCCCTTCCTCCCTCTCTCTCTTCCCCTCTCTCCTTCCCTCCCCTTTAGTTTTTGAGTTGCACCTGCTCTAGCACTGAGAAAAGCCCTTCTGAAGCGCAGAACCTTTACAAGAAGAAATCCCTTGCCCTTCACAACGCTGATGCAATCAGAAGGAGCAGGCTATTACTTTAAAGCCTAGATGAACAAATCCTTTTTGGATTTTGCAACGAAAATGATGAAACCACGAAATAGGAAATAATAAAAGCATGCAGCCAAAAATATGAATATAAAGCAATTTTAATTTTCCTCTAGATATTTATATCAAAGAAGTAATACTCATGTCCAAGTACTGTACATACAATATCTTCCTTATAAACTCTTTAGTTTAAAACACATGTACAAAAAATTGCACGTTGCAGCTTGCCAAATAAAATAAAGTAAGACAAAATCATAAATACCTTTTTGCATGTAAACAATTCCAGCACAAGGATCAATGTTATACATTCCAAAATGTCTATTAAGTGTCTGTTCAGAAACAAACAAACCTCAACCAACAGGAAAAAAATAAAACAACAACAAAACCAAAATAAAATCAACAACAAACCGACCCAAACCCCACTGTGATCTCCATAAAGTGTCACAAATCAGTCATTAACAGATTCCTGACTGATGTACTACACACAAAGGATACACAAATGAGCACAAGGCAAGTCGCCTTTTAGTCGAAGTGCTTTTAAGACAGAGGCTTGGAATACAATTCTGCTGCCATTTAAACTCATGAGATCCATCCCACAGTATTTAGTGGTAGCAGCAGTGAGTTAGTTTCTCCAAGATTGCCAATCGCAGTATGAGTTTACTTTAAGTTCTCAAAGCAAGTTGCCTACCACTGAATAAATAGTAGGAGCTGGAAAATTACTGTAAACACAGTTATCACTCCTGCATATTCAGCAAGTTACAGTATTTGCCTAAACACACCACTAAATCAGGAAAATGTTTTACATTTAATCAAGTGCAACATACCAACTAATATTGTCCACTTTGTCTCTGAAATAATTACTTTTTTTTTTTTAAACATAGTTTTACCTACTCTGTAAAAAGTAGCATTAAACAAAAATAAAATCACAATGGACATAATCCTCAGCTGTCTATTATTAAGCCCTGTAGCTTCTGTTTTCAGGGGGGGGGAAGATATTTACCACCACATCAGAAAAAAAACAACCACCTCTCAGAACTGAGTGTCTGTGATAAACCTCTCCTGACCAAATCCAGCAAATGAGTAGCTACTGGATTGTGTTTTGCTTTTATAACCTCTGCCTGCATGCCATGTCCTTGCTAGCACATCTGTTTCAAGAGTTGCCCCCAAAAAAAGAAATCAGGTTTAAAATATTTGAAGTACTTCTATATTCATACAGGCTAATGTACAATGTCCCTTGCTAGCACATCTGTTTGAGGAGTTCCCCCCTAGAAAGAACAGGTTTAAACTATGTGAAGTACTTCTATATTCATGCAGGCTAATGTACAATGTCCCTTGCTAGCACATCTGCTTGAAGAGTTTCCCTCTCCCCCCCCAAAAAAAGTCGGGTTTAAAATATGTGAAGTACTTCTATATTCATGCAGGCTAATGTACAATGTCTCTTGCTAGCACATCTGCTTGAAGAGTTTCCCTCTCTCCCCCCAAAAAAAGTCGGGTTTAAAATATGTGAAGTACTTCTGTATTCATACAGACCAATATACAATGTCCCTTGCTAGCACACCTGCTTGAAGAGTTACCTTCTTCCCCCCCAAAAAAAAGGTTTAACATATTTGAAGCACTTCTATAGTCATACAGACTAATGTACAATGCCTTTGCTAGCACATCCGTTTGAAGAGTTCCCCCCTAAAAAAGAAAAGGTTTAAACTATGTGAAGTACTTCTATATTCATACAGACTAATGTACAATGTCCCTTGCCAGCACATCTGCTTGAAGACCTGCTCCCCACCCCAACCCCTCCCCCCCCCCCCCCCCAAAAAAAAAAGAAAGGTTTAGAAAATGGGAAGTATTTCTATATTTATACAGAGTAATTCCTTTCATCTTGTTTGTTCAAATCTATTTAAACACTGTAGGTTTGGGTTGGGTTTTTTTTTTAATTATTCTTATTCCTGGACCAGGAATAACAAAGGGTTTGAAAGGGTTTCTCAGAGGCTTTTGCTGTGCCAGCTGATTTAATAAGGCAAAATAAGAAGGTACACCTAAAACCCAAGAACCCAGGAAAGGATGTAGGCAGACAATCGTTCGGTGACTAGCTCCATGTAAGCTGCTGCATGAGCAAGACAAATCCAAACTGCTCTGTCTTCACCTTTTGTTTTGAACAGCTACTCTGAATGAGAAAGTTTCCCTACCAGACACAAAGGCCTGAGAAAAACCAGTTTGGATTCAAGAGCTGTAGGAAGAGGCAGATTGCTCACACTTCTCCTTTTGGACAAAAAGAAAGCTTGGGGATGGAGATGGCTATTGAGCAAGGAGGGGCTGCTTCTCCTTTTCTGGAGATCCCTTTGGTCTGTTGAGCAGCTTGTGGCATGCCTGCAATGGACCCAATGAGGACCACAGGACTTGCGTGATCTTAGCAGCAGCCTCAGGCCAACACACTGCAAGGGTTACGGCACTGCAGGGCATGGAGTGTTTTCTGCATCACAGAAGCTCAGCGAGGACCAGACACCAGAAACCACAGAGCACTTTCAAAGCTGAGTCCTACAGCCTAACGGCTCTCTCCCTTTCAGCTGATGCGAGTTAATTGTTCTATTCAGCTGATGCAAAGACTCAAAATGGCTCAGAGAATGGTGGATTGCAGCTTTCCCAGCCTGCACTGTCTAGAGCTGCTCCTTTCTCAGCGGGTCAGTTAAGAGCAACACATTTACCTTCACGAACATCACCACAGCAAGAGCACATATGTGGTCCCCTAAACATCGGAAAGATTCTTGGTCTAGGCAGAAACTGCAAGAACAAGAAGCCAGCCTTGGATGAGTCACACTCCAGGACAGAGAACCTGCCCCAAAACAATGTCTTACAACGGCGCTGAATGAAAAACACAACGAGATGAGGAGATACTTCATCAGCAAGACTTAGTCACCAACACAGACCCAGCCTTCTTCTTGGTAAGACCTTTGCACAGGATTACCTTCAGACATTACAATCTATTTTAGCAGACTGCCTTCAGTTTTAAGGCTCAGAGCCTTTCACAAAAGAACAGACTTGATACAGACTTGATACCCTCTTAAGATCTCTACCCTTCTCTCTTTTTCACCTCAAGAAGCCAGTGGACCCATTCCTAATGAGGAAGAAGGATAGTGGTAAGAATCAGTGGCTGAATCTTAGTGGGTGAGAGGCCTATGCAAACTTGCTCATCATTTTCTATCTGAAAGTCAGGAACTGCACAGTACTGCCACAATTATTCCCTTCCCTTTACCCCCTAGCAAAGCAGTTAGGCACTGATGCAAGTAAGCATTTACATCAATGGCTCAAGTTAGAAATGTGCTGCAATTAACAACTGGCACTTTGTAGCCAAAGCAAAGATACTGTTGGAGAGTTTGGGCTCTTTAGTTCCAAGTTTGGGAACTTTTTTTTTTTTTTTTTTTTTTTTTTTTTTTTTTTTTTTGGTGGAGGGAAAAATTAACAAAGCCTGAATAATTTGTTGGACATGGGAGGAATGCTCAAGGGGCTCCTAAGAGTTCAGTTAACTACATGATAAGCAGCACTACATGGGAGAAGCCTTGAAATCAGAGAAAAGGCTTGAAGACAGGGTGCAGCTGCCTTTCAGAGCTCACACAATCACAGGATGTCAGGGGCTGGAAGGGACCTCCAAAGCTCATCCACTCCAATCCCCATGCCAGAGCAGGATCGCCTAAACCAGATCGCACAGGAACACATCCAGGTGGGTTTTGAATATCCACAGAGAGGGAGATTCCACAACCCTCCCTGGGCAGCCTGTTCCAGTGTTCTGTCAACCTCACAGAGAAAAAAAAGAATCTCATGTTTCCATGGAGCTTCCTGTGCCTCAGCTTCCACCCATTGCCCCTTGTCACCCTTCACAGGCTGTGTTTTATTACAGAGAATGGTTCTGCATCATCAGTCAGTATTCAGACCTGGGCTTTACTTGATGACACTTCAGTACAGTGGTTGCTATGGCTTCAAATAAATAAGGGTTAAGAGTGAAGTTACCAGTCATGAGGACAAGCACAGAGAGACACACTCCCCAAAGAGAAGTTTAAACACTTAAGCAGTAACAGCAAACCAAAACAAGCTAAAGAGCATTTCAATAGGCGATCTTAATCCTCTGCCACTTAAACATGCAATAAATATTACCATTAAATACTGCAGTGGAGATAACTGGTTTTTTTTCCTTTGGATTACTTGTTTATTGTTAATGTTGCTGGTTCCTCCAACTATTCTGTTACTATGGGGAAAGGAATAAAAAAGTGGATAGATACTTTTGGCCTACTGGGAAAGCAGCAGACTATCACAAAGACACCACAGACTTACCAGTTGTGATTTCAGCTTCAGTTACAGTGTCCTCAGAAAGACTTTCCAACACGATTTCCTGCTCTGAAGGTGCCATTTAAAGAGAAACTATAGAGAATAGATGTCCTAGGTACTTATGGCCATTGCTCAGGAAAAGGCTGGATGGGGCACTTAGTGCCATGGTCTAGTTGATTGGATTGGGCTGGGTGATAGGTTTGTCTGGATGGTCTTGGAGGCCTCTTCCAACCTGGTTGATTCTATGATAGCTTCTGTGACATATTATATACAACAAGGTAATTTAACTCCACAGTTGTCAGCATTTCCCCCACACTGTTTCTGTCACCTTTCCATGACAAATATTAAAATACAGACTAGTAAAAACTGGGGGGGAGGGGCAGAGGGAAGAGTCCAATTTCTAGTTCTATTTATTAAGAATGACAAGGTTTATGCCAGTATCTTCTGCTGGTATCTTTCCCTAGCAGATTCTAGGGTAAAAGAAGGAAAGTATCCAAAATATTCTTTCCATACCTGCTCTACACTTCTACTTTATTCTACTACTGCATTGGTTGTGTCACTTATTATGTGAAGATCTGGAAATGTATAAAACAGAAGCATGGGAGAAGTTTCTCAGGCTCAACATGCTACCCTTCAAAAGGCTCAGCATGAGCCACAAGACTACCTTCGTAAGCCTGGTTTCAAAAGACTCCTCATTCCTAAAGATTAACTGCCCATGTTGGGCAGAAGGGCCACACCTCACTCATGGCAATGGGAAGCTTTCTGGTGAGGGCAGCAAAATGCTACCAAACAGTTCTACAAGTTCAAGATAATAGTTATGACTTTTTGAATGTTCAAGTTGGTGGTCTAAGAACAGGGACATGGTGAGAAGACTGAGTTTTGACAGCTTCAGCTTTCTCCACCTGTATGACATCTTTCTCCATCTCTCTCTCCCTCTCTCCACCATCTCACTAATTCTAACTGAGCAAGAGATGTCTCAAGATAGTTAGCAGGGAAAAAAAAATCAACATTTACCTACATAAAATTAGGATTTGATCTAGAGAAGTAATGAAGCTTGACAAATCAAACCCAATAAAGACTGCAAACAAAGAATCTCTTTTCTGGAATGGGGTGGAGAGTCTGTCACTGATCTCCAGTGACACAAGCTCTCCAGATTGTACAGATCTTACTTAGATGGCTTACAATTTCACCCATAGCTAGCTCTAAACCAATAACTAAATCTGTAACAGCACTAGTGGGTCTTACTAGCAGTCTGCTAAACATCAGAACCTAGCAGTGCATCAGTGCACAGTAAACTGGTCATACCTATTATCTTCATGTGCTACCAAGGGTTTAAAATTAAACATCATTCCAAAGTCTTCCTATGGAAATCCTCATTCCTCTGGAAAACCACCTAGCCAGCACACATGCTCCTTGAACTACTGCAGGTCATATTTGTTACTGGTACTAAAAACTCAGAGGAGAGCACAGTTCCCAGCTAGATGGACTATGAATACCTTAAGATAAAACACACAAAAACAAACAAACAAAAGCAAATGGCAGATAGGTAATTACTTAGAGTGACCCTTTCCAAACATCATTTATAAAGAGCCTCCCTTCCACATTGCAGCGAATCACTACATATGAACTGCAGCACTCCAGATTACAGAAAGGCTAACGTGACTTGAACATAAATTATCCTTTTGCCTTCATTTAACACTGCAGGATTTTACAGAATCACAGGAATAGCCACGTTGGAAAAAGTCCCTCAAGATCACCAAGTCCAACCCAGAACCCTACTCTACAAGATTCACCCTAAACCATACCCCTAAGCATCACATCCAAACGACCCTTAAACACATCCAGGGTGGGTGACTCCACCACCTCCCTGGGCAGCTCATTCCAGTCCCTGACCACGCTCTCTGCAAAAAGCTTTTTCCTAATGTCCAATCTAAACCTACTCAGTCCCAGCTTGAGGCCATTCCCCCTTGCTCTGTCTCAAATTACCTGTGAGGAGAGACCCGACATTTGGAAATCTAAAAACAAACCACCAAAAACAGAACGAGCAAATAAACAACACACCAATTTGCAATCACACACAGAACTGCAGCCTGGCTTTCTTGAGCTCTGTGGTAAAGGGTTGGACTTGATGATCTATGAGGTCTCTTCCAACCTTGATGATACTGTGATACTGTGAACTTGACCACGGCAAAGAATGGGAAGATGCCCTGTTGTGTGCCACTGCAGCTAAGAAAACTGTAGTTCCTCCACTGGGCCATGCCCTTCTCTATTCAAGCTAGTGTCTGTGCTCAACACTTTGACATGAATCTGTGTGCTGCTTCAGAAGAATTTGCCCAGAGAGGTTGGGTTTGCTCTCTTTGCCTGTATTAGTGGCTGGCAGTGAGTTGAGAGGATACCACCCCCAGCAGAACTGCAGTACAAGAGATGTTCCTCACAGGCAAAAGACTAAGACTGGGTATTCTGGCACCAGTGGCACACTTTTCCCAAGACTGCCTAACAGAAAGCTGCATTTCAAAACACAGTCTTGGTGTGAAGATACAGATCCTAACATTTGTTTCCTTCCTTTCCCTGCCACTGTTTCCACAGCAAGACCTGATCAAAAATAGCTGGATCACGGCATTCTGTTCGACCTACATGCAGTGGACTGTTCCAACACCCAAGCAGAGATCTGTTTTGTGACTGCACTGATGCAGAAAGCAAACCTTCTCCTATGCAATAGCTTAGGGTAACTGCTTTCAGTCTAAGGCAAGCAGCAACTACCAACACGTGTAACAAGTCAACAGGATGGGATCTTGGAAAGCCATCCTCACTATGAATTACACGACATGTCTCTAGGCTCTCTTAGCAGCATGCAGGCATTTCTCCACTGTGCATTCACTGTTTGTTTGTTGGTTGGTTTTGGTTTTTATTTTTGAGAAACCTACATTTAGTTTGTTGCAGATGATCACTTTGCAGAGAAAATGCTTCAATCCCACTTCTGAGTTCCTACTAGAGAGAGGTTTCACAGCACAAACAGCTGCAAGCCACTTCACAGGCAGGATAAAAAGAGTGACACACAGGGTAGGAGTAACTGAGAATTAATAAGATGCCTTCCATAACGGGTAACATCTTGCATTTCCACAAATTCAGGTTTAATTCATCAATGCTTTCACAGTAAAGTGGAGCAAGATTAACAGCTTTGTAAGGAACTCAAGTGTTGGGTGACAAATTGCAAGATCTAATGATACTGCATCGATAAACCCTGATTCTGGCCCACAGAAGTGACTGTGACATGAGAAAGATTAGCCCACACATTCAGAACTGTTATGCACTGTGAAAGCTTCACACTCAAGGCTTTTCCTGATGATACAAGTCTTGCCAAATGCTAAGAAAGGTGAATCCCTGACTTGTTTTACTCTCCACCTCTGCTGGAAGATGTACAGCTACCCTACATGATTCTGATCAGATGAAGCAACCAAAGAGTGTCAAAACAGCCTAGCAACTCTTCAACCCTCACTCCCAGTCACAGTAAAACTTCAAACAACACACTGGAGAAATGGAAGTGGTTTTTCACAAATCAGATACAGGCACAGACACGTCATACTCCAATTTGTCTACTGGCTAAACATAGAAAATCAAGTCAGGAAAGAGCAAAATTATGCAGCAGCAGTCACAGCTGTACATAAGAATAAATAAAAATGTAATTGATGTTTTTTTTTTTTTTTTTTTTTTTTTGCCTTTTTTAACTCAGGCCCCAGAAGCAGAAGAAACAGATAAAATGCATCGGAGAATGACTTAGGTCATAAGGAGATGAGATTTCCCCTCCCCCTTGCATATTAATTTCAGACATAGAGAAATGTTCTGTAGGAAATCATTAGACTCAGGTAGCCAAGAATCAAGTTACAGCAGCCAAATCACTGTTTTCAACACAGCTAGCAACTCAGATATGGCATGCACCTGTACTTCAGATACCACTGAGCAGCACCCTACACTAATTTTGAAAGCAGCATTGAGCTATGAAGCTAATTAGAAATGATCTGCCAATTACCATTTCCATTTTTCCACAGCTGGAAACGGGAGGATGCCTCAGAAGTTAGCATTGGGAGATCACACCTTTGTGAGAAAGGCAATCGGAAAGACACAGTCGACCAAGACACTTAAGTGAAAAATAAGAGGCATGTCTCCTGGCTCTTCCTTCAACAAGACATAAGCATGAGGCTAGAGAACTGTGGCAGGGCCACCCTTTTGGTCTCCAATGGTGCATGGCAGCCAGTAGTGAAGAGCCCAATTTTTCTTTAATTATCTATCTCTCACAAGACAAAAGCTTATGACAGGAATGTCACCACCACCAGTATCACTGCTCTCAGAAATCGTGAGCTATCGCTCCTGAACACCTACACTTACCAAAATATGCAAACCACTTGTGCGTGGGGAATTGGTCTCTGAGCCTGCCAAGAATGG
Organism: Pogoniulus pusillus; assembly: GCF_015220805.1. Taxonomy (NCBI): domain Eukaryota; kingdom Metazoa; phylum Chordata; class Aves; order Piciformes; family Lybiidae; genus Pogoniulus; species Pogoniulus pusillus. The sequence continues at coordinate 109,944,090 of NC_087309.1, forward strand.
GCTTGACCTGCAGTCACAGTGAAAGTTAGAAGAACTACTCACCAACCACCTGGACCTGTCTAGACACCTCGTGATACTGACGTATTTCACTACCAGTTCTACGCTGGGGAGCAAACCAATCAACTGTTCTAGCAATGACATCATTTGAATCAGCCTTGGCAGAGGACTTTCCCCGCACTCAGAGCAAGCAGGGGCAGATCTCATCGGAGCTCCTCCCTTTGCCCAAGGAGGAGCGAACAGGACTTCCCTCTCCACAAGCACTCCTCCTCCTGAAGACAAAAAAGACCTGATGAAGATCCAAAGAAGTGAAAGAAACGTGTGAGTCAAATTATTTTGCTGCAGCACCTAAAGAGGAAGGCACTTCACACCTAAATCAAGACACTGCTTCGAATGCATTCAAAATCTGACGAGCAGAGAGTGAGATGTGCACAACAGCAAGCATCCACCCACCAAGTAAGACAAAGGAAGGTGCTGCATTACTCAGAACACAGATCAAAACTAGGGCAAAGGAAAAAAGAGGGACGTTTACTTGTGGTAAGTTCACACCTGGAATGCAAAACTAGATCAGAAGGGCATGCAGGTAGCCTGTAAATCAAGTCATGCAGCAGGAATCTTTGTGAGGACTAGTAAGTATTGTGCACAAGCATAGGAAATCATGGTACAGTTTTGAAGGATGAAGAAAAAAAGCTAAAAAGCACTAATATTCCACTGAACAGAGACTTTCTTCCTTCCTTCCTTCCTTCCTTCCTTCCTTCCTTCCTTCCTTCCTTCCTTCCTTCCTTCCTTCCTTCCTTCCTTCCTTCCTTCCTTCCTTCCTTCCTTCCTTCCTTCCTTCCTTCCTTCCTCTCTTTCTTTCTTTCCCTCTCTCTCTCTCTCTCTTTCTCTCTTTTTCATATATGGTGACATTTATACTGCCAGCTTGCCTACAGTAACTGAAAAGGAGCCACACTGATACAAATCTTGCTAACAGTCTGGAAAAGGTTTACTCAGCATCTGTCTTTTAAGTATCTCACAGTGGCCAAAGTTATAGGCAGAAAAGTTGAAACCTGAAAGAAACAAACGTTAAACACGCTGCAACAAAGTGAAGTTAAAAAAGGCAGGGCAAAATAAAGAAGCCTGCAAAGATTTAGGAGCACTGAAGGGGTAAAAGTCAGAGTACAGATACAAGACAGTAACAATTCCAGTCTGACAGCAGCAGCAGGAAAGCACTCCTGAGTCTCCTTACATTGACTTAAACTCTTAGGTGCTTAGGCTACCAGCCCAACCTCTTGCAGAATCAACAGGGGTGTGTGTGGGGGAAACCCACCAATATCAGCCACCTCCTGCAACTCTCAGATCTTGGTCACAGAAGTGTTAGATCCTGTGTCTTAGCCTGCCAGATAGAAGAAGCCATTTATGAAGGTAATCTGTTGCTCCACAGAAACACATCTCCTTCAACAGCTCTGCTACTGCAATAGTAGCCTCTAGCAGAGGGCTGGAGCTACCAGCCTCGCTAGTAGCTTCTCACCAGCGCCACAAAGTTCACCTGTCAGCACTTCTACTACCTAAAAGACGTCGTCAGCTAGGACATAAAAACAGGCTACCTAGGAAATTACCACATAAGATCGTTGAGAGGCTGGCTGCAGGATTAGTCTTGCTAGAAATTAAAACGTGAGAGAGGTAATGTGTGGTGGTTTCCAGCTTTAACACTACCATGCTGAGAAGAGTGAGCTCACTGCAATCTTGCCAGGTTGCAGCCCATTACAGCCCTGCCCTTGGCTGAGATGGAGAATTGCAGTGACTTCCTGTGGTTTATGTCCACTTCTCCTTACACACTGATAATTTATTCTGACCAGAAAGGGCAAAACAAGCAAAGGGCAAGTACTGCACAGTGGCATTTATCACCAACCTGCAGCCTACAGGACCTTTACCTAGCCCTATGCTCATTTGCAAACATAAGAACTGAAACAGTAGTGTGCACCCATGTAATTGGTATGCAATTTTCTGGAATCCTTGGACAAAAAAAAAAAAACAACTCAAAACAACAACAACGACACCCTCCTCCCCACCCTGCTGCACATGCAGTAAAGCTAAGCATCTCATATCACAGCCTAACACCTCTCTCACAAGGGATAGTGTGTGTGTGTGTGTGTGTGTGTGAAGAAGTCTTTAGCAGTGTCTCCATTCTTGCAGCATCTTTGCAGACAGGTGATGCCTGTCACACGGTAAAAAATAGTTATTTTTCACCCACTTATTACGTAACAGGCAGTGCTACAGATTGTATGCTCTCCAGTTCAGAATGCCTTCAAGTCTTTAAACCTGTGTGAAGATCAAAATATGCCTTTTTTGTTGTTGTTCTGTTCATCAGCATTTCGAACAGCAGAAGGTACTGTTACAGGCAATCATTTCAACCACCTTAGGAAAGGCTCTGGTGACATGATTAAAACAGTTACACAATGACTAATATGGCTTCTACCTAATTTGCATATGCATTTAGAAAAGAAAAATCCTCAAGAGCGTCTCAGCTACAGTAACATAGTTACTAAGCATTGTCATGTCATTTTCACACGTGTTCCAGGAATGACTATGGACTCAAAGAGAAAGATCACAGATTTACTTACACACTCAACCACTGCACCTCAACTATCTGAACAGACAGCACCCACGTATCCCCAATAAAAGCAAGAAAAACTTGTGAGCCTATCCCATTCTTCTTGAATTTCAAAACACCTAGTCTAGCTCTCAGAAGAAGTACAAGATGTTTAATGGCTCCTGAGTGGGTTTGACAGCTCTGAGCAATGGCTTATACACATTAAGATGTCTATGCCCCCTTGACTCCTTGTGCAATCCCCCATTTTCAGCAGCTGGCACAGACACGTATCCCCATGTAAGTTTTGCCTCTGAGTTCAAGCAGAGTTTTAGCACAGTTTCAAAGAGAGAGGAGAGGGTCCCACTCTGCAGCTGGATCAGCTCAGGAGAAGCCATGCCCCCCCTCGGTGGCAGGCCCAGCCCACAGCTCCCACATTGAGGGGCTTCTGGTGGGGCGATGATCACAATCCGACAGATCCTTCTCACAGCACCATGCCACAGGGCCTGGCTTTGCTGCCATTGCAGCTACGCTTAAAATACACAGATACAGCAGAAGCAAGGCAGGCAGGTAGGTAGTAACAAGCAAGGGATCTAAAGCTTTGAAAAACTTATTGAGGATTATGTCTAATAGTTTCTTTGCTGTTTTTCTTCTACTAGTAAAAATCTCGACAAAGAAATAAATCACACTAATTCTTCCCAACCAGAAGAACATTTCATGCTCCAGAACTCTTTCTGTCCCTAGACTATTGCAGAGAGCTTCATTAGAACAGAGTAGACCAAGAAGCAAGATACACAGATTTCTACTGAAAAATAAATCCACTTCTCTGTGATACTCCTGCAATTTATTCAAGCAAAATATGATTAAATCACCACCTTAATAGCTAACCCACCCCAAATCTGAGCCCTTTTCTGTATAGCACTGAATTGTTACTATACTACTTAAAGAGCAAACACTACTGGAATGTACACAGTGAAGGAAAAGAAAGTAAAGCTCTTCTTTCCAAAGGAACTGTTTTCTCTACTAACATGTTATCTATAAAAATAAGCTCTAGGCAACGTCCAAAAGTTGTTTCAAGTTTCAGCAAATAACTATCAATGCCCAAAGTTTGCACTGGCACAAGAAATATGGAATATACTGCTTAGAAAAGTATTTTCCATATGACTCAGCAATGCATTTCATCCCGCTTAAGATTTACAACCAAAATAATTTCCCTCCAGGGTTTGACTTTAAAACCAAAGCCGTGCAAGTGCAAGAGCACCCACACAGTTGCCTCAACTCTCAACGGCAAATTAAAGCTCTAGAGAAAGACAGTATTTTAAAAAAAGGTTCTTTATCAATACCAAGAAAATATACATAGCCATATTATGTTTTAAATATATATATATATATATATATACACACATCTGTTTTCAAAAGGGTACGATTCTGGCTTTCCTTCCTCCCTCCCCACCCCCTTTTTCTTTCCTTTTTTAAAAAGTTTTAAAAGCTTATCCATTGCTATACAGTTCAGTAAGGTGTATTAGGAAACACACTTTTTATATCCCCCGTGGAAATAAAGTTGAATCTTTCTGTAAACAGTAATTTCCTTAATTTCCGAAATCTCTACAGACCTCAGGTACTTCACTGGAAAAACAAAACAAAACAAAACAAATCAAAACAAAAACAACCACCTGCCCCAAACACACCCGCGGTAGACCTTCGTTGTTGAGTGCAACATCGACAGACCTCGAGAAACGTTTAGCAACGCCCGGCTTCCGCAACCGCCTTCTCCGGGCGCAAATAAATAATGATTAATAATAACGACAGAAGAGCTGCGGCAAACGAGCTCCTCTGCTCCGCGGCGCCGCTACAGGGATCGGCTGCCGGCGGGACTTCCCTCCTCAGCAGGCGCTGGTCTCCGGCGCGGCGGCCGCCTCCGGAGGTACCTCCCGCGGCTGGGAGGCTGCGGCGGCGGGGGGCGGAGGGTGCCCGGCGGCATTGATGTGGCAGCCGGAGGAGAGATGGCTGCGCACGCGGCCCTGCAGCTGGGTGACCTGGGCGCGGAGGAGGTTGGCGGTGGCAGCCAGCTCGGCGTTCTGCCCCTTCAGCGCCTTCACTTTCTCCTCCAGACGGGCGATGCGCTCCAGCTTCCGTCGGCGACACTTGGAGGCGGCGATGCGGTTCCGCAGCCGCTTGCGCTCCGCCTTCAGCCGCTCCTGGCTCTCCGCGTCCAGCGGCGACAGCGACGGAGGCGTCGGCGCACTGCTGCCGCCCTCCCCGCCTGCCGACGGCGGCACCTCGGGCACCGTCTGCGGCTCCTCCAGGGACCGCGCCGGAGGTAGCCGGCCGCTCCCCAAACCAGCTGCCCCGAAGGCCAGGCCCGGCGGCGGCGGCGGCGGCGGCGGCGGGGCGGAGGCGGCAGAGTAGGCGCTGCCCGAGGGGCTCAGCGGCCCCGCTGGGTTGAAGCCGCTCAAGTTGGTGTAGACGGCCGGCGGGTCGGCGGCGGCGGGGGCTCCTGGCGGCCCCGGACGGGCGGTGCAGCAGGGTCCCGGCGTGGAAAGCGGTGGCGGTGGTGCCGATAAGAGCTGGTTTTGCTTGTGCAAGTCGGCCAGGGCCTTAACGAAACCGTCGGCGAAACCCTCCTGCTCCTGCGTCACCGGCTGCCGGTAGAGAAACGGCCCTGCCGCCGCTGCCCCGCCGCTCCCTGTCCCGGGCGCCGCTGGCCCCGGGCTACCGGACCCCAGCCCTGCGCCCCCCTGGATCAGCAGCTGCTCCAGGTCGGCGGCCGGAGGTAATTTCAGCAACGGCAGCTCAGCAGCTGAGCCCAGCGCGGCCTCTGGGCCACTGCGGGCCGTCGCCGCCGCCGCCCCACCGCCGGCCGCCGGCTCCGCGGAACCGGTGGCTGGCGGCGGGGCGGCGGCAGCCGGCGGTGGCAGCAAGCGCAAAGCCGCCGCGCTGCCGCGGGCGCTGGCGGGCGGGCGAAGGGTGAAGGGCCCCGGGAGCGGCGCGGGGGTGGTGGCCCCCAGGTCCCGTTTCTTCCCGGCTCCCAGCAGTAGCTTCTGCCCCGCTGCCGCCGCCGCTGCATCGGCTCCAGGTCCGCCCGCTGTACCAAAACCCGGCAGCGCCACAAAGTCGGGGAGCAGTTCCAGTCCTTCCTCGGGGTAAAACGGCGCCTCCATCTTCACGGCGGATCGCGCACTGCGCCCGCCGCTCATGCTGCCGTCCTCGCCGGCCGGCAGCGGCGGCTCCGTTGCGGAGCGGGCCGCGCTGGGCACCTCGTCTGCGGAGCCTGCCGCCCTCCGCTGGCGGCGGGGACTGAGCTGCCTCCCGGTGCTGCCGGCCACACACCACGCCCCAGGCCCACCGACTGCCCGCCCTGCCACCGCCTCCCCGCCGCCTCTGCCGGTCTCTGCGCTCTTCTCCCCGCCCGCCAGGCTTGCGCGAAAGGGCTTCCCGGTGTTGCTCCGGTTGAGGGTCTGTTGCGAGCCTGCGCTGCTTCTCTCTGAAAACTCACCCCGCGACTGCGGTACAGGAGAGGAGGCGCTGCCAGGAGCTTCGCTTGGGACTAGGGGATTCCCGTGGGCGTTCCCCGAGGATGCTCCAGCCACGGCGTGCGTCCCGCGGGAGCACAGCGAGCAAGGCCCACGCCTGGCGGCAGTACTGAGTAGGTGCTCCTGCGCTGCGCCTGTGACAAACGGGCACAGGGCAGCGCAGGTGTGGAGAGTTAACGATTCCAGACTACCCGGGCTGTGAACTCTGCAGAGGATATGCTCAGACATTGGCTTGTCAAAGCAAAAGTCTCATGCAAGATAGAGATGTCACTGACGTAGTTTTTCTTATGAAAGGGGGGGGAAAAAAAGAAGAAGAAAAAATAAAAATGTTTAGAGAGGGGATTTGAAACAGCTTAGACGTCTTTTCAATGTTACTGAAATGTGGAAGTGCTGTTCTTCAGTTTGGGAGTGGTATTTGTTTTCTCCACTTCAGGTGACTTCCCCAGCCCGTCTTTATGTCTATGAAACTCTTACAAGATGAGGAAATCTCTTTCCACGCAGGCTTCAAAAAGTCTCTGCTGATGGGGGATTGTAATTTGATCCTGACAGAGCTGCTGAAAGCTCTCTTCTAAGTTAGCTTGCTGACTGAACGCCTCAGTGGATCATTTACACATCTGTCAGTCCTCCTCATCCATGGTGGGATCCACCAGTATCCCCTCATTTAGGCATCACCTTCGTGCCATCTACTTCTGCCTTCTCCCCACACATCTCCTCCCTATGCACAGACTAAGTGTCCCTGCTCCCAGGGTCTAGTGACAGTGCTGAGCTCTAGTGTGGTGGTTTAGCCCCACTGTGTGCAGGGACACACTGTGCTGCCGCTGCGCCTAGGTCTATTGCAAAACAAGGAGCTAGGGAGGAGCCAGAGATGCTGGAGTCAACTTAGGACTTTGCCCCAGGCATGCCACTTCAGATTCATGGCAGAACTACAGCCCAAGTGCAGTAGCTAAGGCCTCGATGACCTTGACTTACTGGCCCTGGGACTCCCAACTACACACTCTGCCTACAGGGCAGGAGCTTCATTCCTACTCAGCCCAGGGCTTTCAGTCCCTGCCCACTTACATCAACAGCTGTTCCTCTTTCCAGCCCCATCTCCTGGATGGACTTTGGACCTGTGTTTCCATTTCTGTTCCTTGGCACCATCTCCTGCTGCTCCTTCCTGGACTCCCTGGGTGGACCTCATATCTGGCTCATAACTTTGCCTTGTCTGGGTGTGCCAGTGAGTCCAACCACTAGTGCCTGAAGTTCAGATGCTGCAGGACTCTGCTGAGGTTGTGACTCTGGCCACCTCTAGCACATCTTCCTGTGAGACAGCCCCACTCTGCTGCTCCCTAAGGCTGTATGAGAATTGCTGCCCAGAAAACTGAGGGAAAAGTCAACTAGAGAGAAAACAAACAAACAAAACATCGAACAACCTATCCCCCCAGAACAACCAGAAACAGAGGTGCTTGCATAGGTAGAGGAGGAGGAATCATGTCTTTCTCGGTGAGGATAATGGTGCTACAGTTTGTTTTTGTTTCCTGTCTCTTGGCTGACCTAGCAGCAGAAAGGAAGAGCTAGCGGTGATCAGTCAGCACCCAGTAATGAAAACAGCTAATGTGAGCAGCTTTGTGGAAGCATTGCAGCGGCTGCTTACTGTACAGGCTTTTTATGTCATATTCCTAGGCAAGCAAATGACAATGACTACCTTCTCTGCAGGTGGGCAAAGAGGGCTACCTAGGCAGAGAAGCCAAAGCCTCCAAGCCCAGGTCAGAGACTCACAGAAAAAGATTGGGAAAGTCCTTTAAGATTATCAAGTCTAATCATTAGCTGACAAGTCTTTAACTAAACCATAATCCCTAAGCACTCCATCTACACCACTCTTAAATACCTCCAGGGATTGTGATCCCACCACTGTACTGAGCAAAGCTGTTCCAATGCCTGATAACCTTTCCAGTCAAAAAATTCTTCCTAATATCCAATCTAAACTTCCCTTGGTGCAACCTGAGGCCCTTTGCTTGTTACTTGGGGGCACAGACCAACCCCACCTCTTTTCAGACAGTTGTAGAGAGCCATAGGGTCTCCCCTGAGCCTCCTTTCCTCCAGATTAAACAACTCTAGTTCTTTCAGATGCTCCTTCTAAGACTTGTTCTCAAAACCCTTCACCAGCTTCATTGCCCTTCTTTGGACATGCTCCAGCACCTCAACATCCTTGTAGAGAGGGGCCCAAAACTGAACACAGCATCTGTAATGCACCCTTACCAGTGCTGAGTAGAGGTAAGATCACATTCTTACTCCTGCTGGTCACACCCTTCCTGGAACAGGCCAAGATGCCATCAGCCCTTTTAGTCAGTACAGCTTTACGAAGCAAATTAAGAGAGGGAGAAAATGAAGTCCTAGGTGGAGACAAAGGTGTGGAGGATCAGTTGGCCCTGGGGTTGTTGTCTGGGAAATTCTAGGTATGATGTGACACATCTCAAGAGATGACATCAAAGGTAGGTTTCTTCATCGGTCCTCTGAAATGACCTGTGGGTCAGTTGCACAGGATGGTTTTGTACTCTGATTTAGTGCAGAGAAGGAAGGTGAGCATACAGAGTGGAATAATGCAGAAGCTGCTTGAAATATTTGTAGCAACAGATCAATTGAGTTGGATTGCTGTCTATGTTTGCCAATATATATGTGAGCCCAGCTTTGGGGAGTGAAACGGAATTGTTCACAGTATCACAGTATCACCAAGGTTGGAAGAGACCTCACAGATCATCAAGTCCAACCCTTTACCACAGAGCTCAAGGCTAGACCATGGCACCAAGTGCCACGTCCAATCCTGCCTTGACCAGCTCCAGGGACAGCGACTCCACCACCTCCCCGGGCAGCCCATTCCAGTGTCCAATGACTCTCTCAGTGAAGAACTTTCTCCTCACCTCGAGCCGAAATTTCCCCCGGTGCAGCTTGAGGCTGTGTCCTCTTGTTCTGGTGCTGGCCACCTGAGAGAAGAGAGCAACCTCCTCCTGGCCACAACCACCCTTCAGGTAGCTGTAGACAGCAATAAGGTCTCCCCTGAGCCTCCTCTTCTCCAGGCTAACCAATCCCAGCTCCCTCAGCCTCTCCTCGTAGGGCTGTGCTCGAGGTCTCTCCCCAGCCTCGTCGCCCTTCTCTGGACACGCTCAAGCATCTCAATGTCCCTCCTAAACTGGGGGGCCCAGAACTGAACACAGTACTCAAGGTGAGGTCTAACCAGTGCAGAGTACAGGGGCAGAATGACCTCCCTGCTCCTGCTGACCACACCATTCCTGATGCAGGCCAGGATGCCACTGGCTCTCTTGGCCACCTGGGCACACTGCTGGCTCATGTTCAGGCGGGTATCGATCAGCACCCCCAGATCCCTTTCTGTCTGGCTGCTCTCCAGCCACTCCGACCCCAGCCTTGTTTTACACATCCTTAAGAACACTATGCTAAGGCAAGGCGGCATCTTATTTTCTTCTCCTTTCCTTTTTCTATTTTTTTTCCTTGAAGGGGGCGCGGAAACCCTTCACGGCTCAGAGAGGCAACTTCTGGTGCCCGTTGGCAACCGCGTCGTGCGCGCAGGCCCGTCAGTCCGCAGCCCTAACCGCCGGGCGGAGAGCGCGCTCCGGGCATCGCAGGGGCGGAGCGGGGCTCCCACCCTGCCAGCAGGGCCACAGCAAGAGCACAGCTCATATCATCAGACCAGAGAGTGCTATGACCCCGCAAGCCAAGCCGGCCTTGCCTCGCCTCGGCCTCGTCAGGCTTCTTCAGGGGGTAGGGGAGGCGGAGACGGGGCGGAGCTGAACGTTGCGTCCGCAGCTGCCCAGATGTGCCGTCCCCGGGAGGGGGAGGGGGGCGGCGGGCAGGCCGCTGCGGCGGGGAGGGGGCGGAGCCAACGGAATCTCGCCCCGCCCTCGCGGGCAAAGTCTCATTGGAGGGCCCGCAGGGAGGCTCCGCCTCCGGGTGCAAATCCGCCAATGGACGACCGCGGCGCGCGCCAATACCGCGAGAGTCGCGCTGAAGCTGGCACCGCCATCTTGGAGTTGGGAGAGGCCGCGTCCCGTTCCTCTCTCTCTCGGAGGGTCACGGGCGGGGGGGATGGGGGGGAGTGGGCGCCCGGCGGTGAATTAACGGCGCCCGCGACCTCGTCTCTCTGACGCTGGGCCGCGGGGGGCGCGGCGGAGGAAGGATGGTGCAGTCGTGTTCCGCCTACCGCTGCCGGAACCGATACGACAAAGAGAAGCCCATCTCCTTCCACAAGTGAGCGCGGGGTGCGGGGGGGCGGGGCGGGGCCGGTCAGCGCCGGGGGCGGGGCCGGGGGCGGGGCCGGGCCGCGGCGCGCGTGCCCGCTCGGCGGCGTTGTCAGGGGCTGCCGAGGCCTGCGGGGGCGCTGGCTCCCGCGGAGCTGCGCTCGGCCGCTGTCCGCGCAGGCGGGAGCAGCGCGGGCCGGAGTGGTGAGGCAGCGCTGTAAGCGAAGCCGGGATGGGACGGGCCCGGGGACAGTGTTCGTTTCTGCTGCCTGTGCCGCAGGGAGGGGACACTTCTCTGGGGCTCCAGGATAGGGAGATCCCCAGCCCGCTCCGTGTGCGAGGTGTGGGTTGGCGGGAGACGTTGTGGCTCCAAAGATGAGCCCGTTGGAGAGCTGGGATGCCGCAAAAACGGGTGGCTAGAAGGCCAAAGAGGGTGATTGTACTCTGCTCGGGTGAGATCCCACCTGGAAGTGCTGCGTCCAGCTCTGTAGCCCCCAAGAAAAGAAGTGCATGGATCTGTCGGAGAGGGTCCAGAGGAGGGCTACAAAGATGGTCAGAGGACTGGAGCACGTCTCCTCGAAGAGCAGGCGGAGTGAGTTGGGTCTTTTCAGACTCGAGAAGAGAGAGGTCTCCGGGAAGACCTTACAGTGTCTTCTAGCGCCTGAAGTGGGCTACAGCAGAGCTGGAGACTTTTTTTTTACAGGCCTGTGGTGACAGGACAAGGGTCAAGAGCAGAGCAGATTTACATTTCACATTAGGAAGAAGTCCTTTACAACTAAGATGGTGGGTCCTGGAACCGGTTGACCAGAGAAACTGTAGATGCCTCACCCCCGATGTGTTTAAGACCCTTCATGCAACCTGGTCAAGTGAGAAGTGTCCCAGCCCATGGCAGGGGTGTTGGAACTAGATGACCTTTAAGGACCCTTCCCACTCAAGCCATTCTATGGGGCTTAGCTGTAACCCAACCTCATGTCAAAAAGTTTTCCAGAAAAGATGAAAGTGCTTCTTGTTCACAGGTTTCCTCTTACAAGACCTGATCTTTGCAAGAAATGGGAAGCTGCTGTTAAAAGGAAAAACTTCAAGCCAACCAAGTACAGCAGTATTTGTTCAGAACACTTCACTCCTGATTGCTTTAAAAGGGAATGCAACAACAAGCTTCTAAAAGAAAATGCTGTGCCCACAATATTTTGTTATACTGAACCCAGTGAAAAGGTAACCTTGAAGCACTTGTAGTGTAAGATACTGATGTGTGTACGTTGCTTGTGTTAGCCTAGCAGGGCTGGATGTAGCAGAGCAGCAGAGAGAGTGTACGGACTGTGAAGGGTAGTTGGTGAGCTGGTGTACCTCTAGGCACATGGAGGACTGTGGCAGCCAAAACACATCCCACAGCCATTCTCATTAGCTTTGACAAGAACAGAGTTGTAGACCATCTGAGATTCTGGAGCACTTAGCATTGTGCAGGTGTGCAGTAGTGCTGACCTGCTTTTTTGAGCATACTTGGAGAGGTGAAACTTTGGTTAAAGCATTGTGCTGAATTAAATGAATTGATGTCAAAGCAAGAAGGTATTGCCCAGTACTTAAGTTACTCAGCTGTACTTGTGACACATTTGGAGTTTTAGAGAGGCTTATGTAATACTTGGAAATTGTATTGTGCTCTTCCATGCTGACTGCTAATGTTTGAAGAGATGATGTACCTTGGTTCTAAAAGGTTCTGTCCTCCAGCTTAGCAGAGTAATGTAAGATGCAGAACAGTAGTTGCACCTGCTGTATGTCTGTGCTGAAACTGTTTCTGTCTTCCATAGCAGTTACCTTGTGCTCATAATCCTGACTGTTCTCTGACTTCTTTCTCTGAACTTCTGATGTTATTCTCCATTGAGAAGTATTGTTCCCTTCAATATGCTGCTAAAGTGGTCTGCTGTGAGGTGGAAGTCAATTATGAGTTCTTAGTTTTTGATTTAGTAACTGCAAGATGTGAATGGAAAATATTGATCCTTAAATAAAGGACATAAAATATTAGTTCTCTTGCTACTCTGCTGTAAAGGAAGTGGGAGAAGAGAAAATAGATATGACAGGTCTAGGATATGAAAGACTGTGATTGGATGGAATGCATAGAGGTAAACAGGGATTTCTGCTTGTTGATTTTCCCTTTTATATGCAGCATTGGATTTGGTGCAGAAATACAAAGGGAATGTATTTGAGAAGTGTATAATAACAGAAAAGAGAATATAAGCCGTCTGTGTTACATACCTTTTCTTTGTCACATTGTGAAGAGTTAGAGTGGATGCCTCCCCCAGTAACTTATTGTAAACCTGCTCCAGAGACAGGAAATTCACTAGAACTCAGAATTCAGAAAGTCAGAAAAATGAAATTGTATGTTTACAGTTAAACTAAATATAACAGTATCGACAGAACAAAACTACTGCAGAATATAGTAACCTTAGAGAAGATGTGGATGGGGACAAGCAGTGGCAAAGCAGCACCCAACACAGGCAGGGGAAGATAGCAGCGAGAGCAGCAGAAGCAGCAAAGGGGAAGATACAAACTGTGCTTCCAGATAGAAAGGTTTTGATGCTCCAATGAAATTATACTAACTTACCCATTGTTAGCATTTTATGGCCTATCCCTGGCATGTTCATCTCTTCACTTGGAGACTCCAGTAATTTTCTACATTACAATCAGTGTCTCTGTTCCTATTTTTTTCTTTTCCTTTGTTTTTTATCTCTGAGCAAGAAATCTGTCTCAAATGGCCACACACATGTGAAATAGTAGCTAAGTTGTGTTCTTTTTCAATCTGAAAGCTGAGTATGTATATAGGCTGGTCTGCATAAGTATGATTGGTGCAGCAGGGTTAGTGTTAAGCCATGCTCCCTGCTTTATCATCGTACCTGGATCTATAAAAGGCATTGTTTTGTGTTTTTCAATTACAGAGAAGAGTTTAGTTCTATTCCATTTTATCTGGTTGCACTTTGAAGTAAATTGCCACGTGTCTCCAAGAAACAATATAGCTATAAAGAACAGGTGTGGTAGTGTCGAATCCACACTTTAAATACAGCTTTTTGTCTTTCACGTTGTACAATTTGAAATACTTTTAATTTACTCCTGTCTTTGAAGAGGACAGTCTGCTATGAGAAGTTGCTGGTATCACTGACACATCGTATCTGTTTTCCATGATACATTGTGGAAACAGCAGTGGTTTTCCATGATACATTATGGCAACAGTAGAGTATTTGTAGAGGTAGTCTCTATTCTTTGTATACTCTATTTGTAGGGATAAAAGTCTCTGTGAATTCAGCTGTCCTGCAGCCATCTGATTTTTGCTTTGGCTGAGTTTTTCTTTGCCAGTTACATCTTTGCCTTGTGATTTTTTTGGTGTGGGTTTTTTTTTTTTTTGTGTGTTTGGGGTTTTTTTTGTTTTGCTTTTTGGTAGAAAAGCTTTACAGTGATAACCAATAGAGCCAAATGGTGTAGAGTAGTCATGTGTGAATTAGGCAAAGTATTGGGAGCAATTTCATATAACTGAGAAATAAAAGTGGCAGATGATTGGTTTTGCAAAGTGATCAGTAGTGATTGGAGTTCACAAAAACTACTACAAAACTGCTTTGTCAGCAGCTGTTTGCCAAATGTTGTGGTTTGTACAAGAGAGGTATCTAGATGCTGCATTAAGCACTATTAGCTTGTTTGTATATAAAGGCATAGAAGTTAATGACATAACCTTCAGATCTGATTAGCTTGATATTTAGATGATGAGGATCATCATCTGCTCTTACAGTCAGTGTCCCTGTCCTTTTGTGTGTAGTAAGAATATTGATGACAGAAAGGTAGTTAGAAAATTGGTTCAGTATCTCTTCCACTGCATGACTTAGGTGCTCCTTTAGACAGGGAATATCCAAATTCCTTTGGTTTTGACAGTGCTGCAGTGTTTTGTTGTTTGTTTTTGATATTGTTACATGCTCAAAAGACTTTCTGAGTTATACTGCATTCCTTTGGGTCTTGGAAAGAATCTTATTCTCTGCTGAGACCTATTCTCAATTGATGAGAGATCTGCATTGTCCTGAACCGTACAAGTGAACCCATTGAGAGCTGTACGATAAAGAGTGCACTTCTGTGTGGAGTTGAGCCAATCGATATTCTGCTGCTGCCAAAAGAGAGAATCATGTTCCCCCATTCTCCATCCATCCCATATGCCAACTGTGCAGTCTTGTTTTTCAGTCCTTCCACACGCCAACTCAAGTGTGGGTTATGCTTTGTGTTGTGTTGCTCTGACTTGTAATAAAGGACAGAAGATTTCTGTACTGATGATGGGAGAACAAATAGCTTTCTGTCAACTTAGCATTTACTGTGTTTGAGCAAAGAGCAAATACCAGGGCTTTGCTGTTGGAGAGCTGTTTTTTATCTCATGTTTCTCAAAACCAAATCCTTATGCTGCATCCCAAAACAGTAATACAGTCCCTTCCAATCATTGATATGTCTACCTGTGCTGGTTTAACACATTCTGCTTTCCGTCAGCACAGAAGTTAGGGAAAAGTAGCATCCAAAAAATCCTCTCCAGGTTGATATAAAGAGTTGAGATAAAAGAGTTTATTATAAATGGGGCAGTACAGTGCAGTTACCTTGGCCTACCTTGCAGAAAAGAAAACTCAGTGAAGTGCAGAAGCAGCAGCAGAAGCCAGTGACCTACCCCCCTAACCTGCAGCCCAGCCCAATGGAAAAAGCCCCTGCCCCCAAGCCCATAAAATTTAAAGCAGTGTCTGGAAACATGTTGCAGCCTGAACTTCAGGCCCCATACACTTTCATTTTGAAGCTGGCATGATACTGAATATCAGAAACATTCAACTGAACACATGACACTACCTCTTTTGCTCTGCCAGTTTATCAGCCCCCTTAGTAGGTGACCATTGTTATACCTCAGCAGAAGGTTTGCTTCTGCTGTGGTTTTAAGTTAGCTGCTATGTGCAAAGGATGTAGTGGTGACATGCAGCAGAAAGGAGGGGCAAAGAGGAATGAGGTGGCAGTTGATGAGCTAGATCAGCTGAACTCAGTTTTGTGGAGCTGCACGCTGCATTCTTGCATCTTAGCTAATCATAGATACATCTTTGACTGAAGTCTTCGAGTGAGAGCAATTGCTGTGTTCTTCAGGTTTTGATTTATTTGAGACATCGGTGGCTTGAGTTTCAGAGAGTCCTGAAAACAAAGCTGCTTTAAAATGTCTTCAGAAGCCAGACCAAACAGGCCCAGAACTCTGTCAATTTTGAAAACACAGTTAGGATCCTGGTTCTTTATGTCGTGCTGGGGCTGTGGTAAGGAAGTTATGTTGGTAACAATGTTAAGAATTTTTAAGTGCACCTCTCTTTCTTGTTATTTCTAGACTGAAGAATTTGCAGAACAGCCAGAAGATCCACTACCACCTCCTCCTCCACCACCACCGCCACCACCACCTCCGCCGCCAGCCGCAGCTCCAGCGCTACCGCCGTCTCCGTCAACTCCTCCTTTCCATTTGTCTCAAATAGACGCCAGATTTGTCGACCCCGGTATTGGATTATTGATGCCTCCTCTCCAGACCCCGAGCAATCTTGCTGTTTTTTGTGATCACAACTATACAGTAGAGGATACAGTCCACCAGCGGAAAAGGATTCAGCAGCTGGAGGAACAGGTTGAAAAACTGCGGAAAAAGCTGAAGACGGCACAACAGCGATGCCGGCGTCAGGAGAGACAAATTGAAAAACTGAGAGAGATCGTTCAGTTCCAGAAAGAAAAAGACATCTTGGCAGGGAAGGGCTATGTGATTCTTCCCAATGACTATTTTGAAGTTGTAGAGGTACCTGCCTAGAAGCCACGAACGTCGCTTTTCACTTTTCTAGGCCAACAAATTTTATTTAAACAACAACAACAACAAAAAACCACCCCAACACCTAAATGCTCTCTCTAAGTCTGTGTAACACTCTCCAGAACCCTAGAGCAGTAAACAAGCAGTCGTACAAATGAGATCACTCTTTTTGTCTGGTTGGTTTTGTTTTGTTCCCTTCATTTGTCACTTGGGTTAGATACAGTTCTAATATATTGAGAACAGAGGCGTATCAGGAATTAGAATACGCATTTAGTTTTATGAAATCCAAATTGCTTTACAGAAGGAAACAATGCAAAGTTGAGTGCATGTAAAGTCTGCATTTGTTTTCTTTCTTTTTTTAATTTTTTTTTTAATTAGTTTTGTTGTTTGTTTTGGTGGTGGAGGGACATGTGTGCGTTTGTTTGTTTCTTTGGTTTTTTTTTGTTTCACAATGGTTGTCCTATGCTTACATGAAATGGGGAACTGAATCTGGCCAGCAACGGGATATGATGTCATTGCACGCTTTAGTGCAAAGCATTGTCAAAGCATTTGATGTTTGGTGATCTCCTGGAAGTAGTTTTCACTGATTTCAGAAGGGGCAGAATTAGCCCAGCTAAGAACACCTTGAAGTGCTACAGAAAGACAAAGAAAAGATCCACATTTCAGTCTGGGAAAACTTCCAACCTCGGTTGGCTATGCCTTCAAAGCACTGCAACAAAATCTAATTCCCCTATCCCTTTGGTGAGGAGTGTAAACAAACCTCTTCATTGGGAGTAACCTTTCACCATGTGTGGGAGATCAGAATTCATTAGCATAGCTGAAAACAGCTGTAGAAGAGGTCTAGGTTGTGAGGGCACTTAAAAGTACTCCTGAAGTGCAGTGCTGATCAGAGCATGCATGTTACTGGACTGCTGGCAGGGTCAAGAAAGCAGGGTACTGTTCAGGGTGACTGCATTTTGAAAGTACCCTGATAATGTACAGCTGGCAATACGCTTGAGTGGGAACCTCTCATAAACACTGCAAAGAGCAGAATGTTGTTCTGACCTGTGAGATTGTGGATCCTAACTCACATCTCAACTGTATGTAGCTTCAGGAAACAAAGAGGTTTTTTAACTTATCTAATCCAGTTAACGGGCATTTATGGAATTAGACTTTGGGAGTTGCTTGGTGCTAGACTGGTTTTTAATATCTCAAATGCTGCTGCGTCTTCTTCAGCCTTATTATGATTCTTCCTTAATAGCATGAGAAAGTAGTGCAGCACTTTGCACTTACTGTCTCAAAAGTCATCTGTTCAATGAACTCATTGAAAATCAGAGAAAACTGCATCATGCTGGCCCTATTGTAGCCTTCACAGCTGAAACTCCTGGATATATTGCACAAGGAAGATTACTTTTCTCAGTCCATGTCAAACTTGTTTGTAGTGTGGGTTCTAGCTCTGATGTTAATCAAACTCTGTCTGCGATGGCTGTAAAGGCTTCCTTTAATCTCCTGTTAGCATGACATTATGAAATGTTTTTAACCAGTCTTGATACTTCTGACCTCACTCTTGCTGTGTATCTACTTTCCCTGTCATTTCATGTACTTAAGGTGAACAGAAAATGCTGAAGCATCCTCTTGTGTACATTTATTATAACTGATTAAAAATAAAAAGCAAATGGTGTGTTAGATTTTTTAACTGCCTCTTACATTTTTTTTATTCCCCACCCAGATTTTGCCAAAACCTAGCTTGATGCTTTTTAGTCTTTTGTGGTCTAGTAGCTTCCAGGTTTAGTAGCTGGGGTTTTCTCACAATGGTGCTGTTTTGTCACAGAACCTTGCTGTTGTTCTGCTTTATGCTTGAAAATGCTCAAATTCAAAAAGTGACAAGGGAAAAAAATATATTTCAACAACAGTTACTGTGCTGTTGGTATGTGTGGCCAGATAGCAGGTTGTTTCTGTTTTCTCTTCAAAATACCCTCTCTTCTTCAACTTTAGGAGTTTAAAATGTGGCTTGCTGAGGCACAGTGTCTTGCTGCAAAAGTACACTCTAGTCTTGGTGGTGCTCCTGCCGCCCCTTCACTCCCTGTTCCATTTGGCTGTCACAAAATTAATCAGGTTGGAAAAGACCTTTGAGATCATTGAGTCCAACCTATCACTTAACAACTTGTTATTAACTAAACTATGGCACTAAGTGCCTCATCCACCCTCCTTTTAAACACCTCCAGGGTCGGGGACTCTGCCACCTCCCCAGGCAGCCCATCCCAATGCAAATCCCTTCTGCTGTGAAGAACTTTTTTCTAACCCCCAACCTAAACCTGCCTTGGCACAGATTGGGGTTGTGTCCTCTTGCTCTGTTGTTGGACCAACCTCACCTGACTACAACTCCCTTCAGGCAGTTGTAGACAGCAATGAGATCTTCCTTGAGCCTCCTCTTCTCCAGTCTGAACACCCCTATCTCCCTCAGCCTCTCTTCACAAGGCTGTTCTCCAGCCCCTTCACCAGCCTTGGTATTTATTCATTTTGATACTCAGGACTCTCAGCACCTGCTCAGTAATTTTTAATAATAATAGGTTCTGTGCAACAGTCATGAAGACATTATACAAAGAATAAACAGAATCTAGAACATTTGAGAAATAAGTAGCAATAATGCAAACACTGAACTCAATTCAACTGGACAGAGGTTCTTGCTGTCAATTGTACCGCTTGTGCAGTAGAGGCACTCAAGAATCTCCCATCTGCCTACAGCAGAAGGCCACTTGGAATTAGGGAATTTACAGGGTTTTGTTAAAGAGGCCTTTGTATATTTACTCACAGATAGTAATCTCTGAATTCCTGGGACTAACTACAGTTCCCAGGCAGTACTCAAACACTTGCAGGGAGTTCTGTTGGTGTCTTGACAGCCATTGAGAGGCTTCTAAATCTTCCCAGGCTCTTATCAGGAGTGCTGGGAAGAAAACAGGTGATCTCTGATCTGATTCTGGTTCTTCTTGGCTCCAGGCTTGTCATGGAGGCTTGCAGGTGCAGGCAGGGTGTCTTGCAGATGTGCAGTCCTAGTATAGTGTCATGCCAGCTAAGCAAGCCTTAGGTGTGAAGACACCTAAAGCCTATTCCCTCACAAACTTGAGCAAGGCAGCTTCCAGGTATACAAACCCAAAGCATCAGGACTTGTTTTTATGCAGCAGGACTAGCTTCTAGCTTAGCAGAGCATAGCAGGATAAAGTGGCAGTGAGGCAGAAGCTCATTAAGGCAGAGCAATGGCAGAAGCAGAGAGCACATTAAGCCAAAGGTGCTACCGTAAGCAGGTTGTCTTTACTTGCTCATGTCCTTTTATCAATACAGGCTGAGTCTAATGGTCATTTGGCCACAGATCAGCTGATCAGAATGGCACTTTGCCAAGCTTAACCATATTAGGTGAAGTCAGGGCTTGCCTTTACCTTTATAGAGCAGAACACAAGTGTATAAACACCTATAGGCACCCTGTAAACAAGTTTGGACAGACATAAAGGCAACAGGGCCTTTTGTCTTCCTTTCTTGTGGTTGCTTCTTCCATGAGCCGAGGAAGGGAGAGCAGAAAACATGTCTGGGCAAGGACATGTTTAGGCCTAATTTGGGCTATTTTTGCCTTCTACAACAACTTAAGAAAAAAGTTATCAGGAGTAGTTAGCATGGATTTACCAAGGGGAAATCCATGACTAACCTGATAGCATTCTGTGATGCTGTAACCCACTCCTTAAACAGGATCACAGGATGTTAGGGGTTGGAAGGGACCCAAAGAGATCATCGAGTCCAACCCCCCATGTTTACCTAGATAAGTAGCTCCTACCAGAGACAGCAGGCAGGAGGGAGAAGAGAGGAGGATGAGTTGGCCTTGCTGCCAGCTTGTAAAGAGATAGCAGAATTATGGGATTGAATAATGACATTACATTTTCCTGTGCCCTCCCTCTGGACTCCTCTAGTCCCTAGAGGACTTTTAACTCTATGCTTCCTAAACAGAATCACAGAGCTACAGAAATTTAGAGGCTGGAAGGGACCTCCAGAGATAATCCAGCCCAACCCCCCTGCCAAGGCAGCATCACCCAGGGCAGTTTGCACAGGAATGCATCCAGGCAGGGTTTGAAAGTCTCCAGAGAAGGAGACTCCACAATCTCTCTGGGCAGCCTGCTCCAGGGCTCTGTCACCCTCACTGTAAAGAAGTTTCTCCTCATGCTGAGGTGAAATATCTGTTCCAATTTGTAGCCACCACTCCTTGTCTTATCACTGCTCACTGCAGAAACCTGCAACAGTCACTTACTGCTTGTACTGGCCACAGCTGGTACCTCAATACAGCAGAGGTTCTGTAAACAGCTGAAAAGAAAAAAAGCAGAAAAAGAAAAAGAAAAAAAACAACAAAAAAGGAAAAAAAGAAACAAGAAAAAAGATAAAAGAAAAAAAGATGGAAAAAAGATGAAAGAAGAAAGAAAAAAGAAATATAAAATAAAAAAGAGAAAAAGATAAAAGAAAAAACACTTAAAAAGAATAAAAAAGGAAAAAAAAATCTTAAGGGTCAAAGAAAAAAGGGAAAAAAAGAAAAAAGAGAAAAGAAAAAAGAAAAGAAATATAAAAGAAAAATAAAAAAGAAAAAGGAAAAAGAAAAAAATGAGAAAAAAGAAAAAGTATAAAAGAAAAAAGAAAAAAAGACAAAAGAAAAAGAAATATAAAAAAGACAGAAAAAAGGTAAAAAACATTTAAAAAAGAAAAGATAAAAAAGGAACAAGAAAATATAGAAGAAAAAGATAGAAAAAAGATAAAAGAAAAAAGGAAAAAAAAAACAAGAAAAGAGAGAAAAGACAAAAGACAAAAGACATATAAAAGAAAAAAAGTAAAAGGAAAAAGGAAAAAAAACAAGAAAGAAGAAAAAAAAAGAGAAAAGAAAAAAGGAAAAGGGAAAAAAAAGCAAGAAAAAAACCAAAAGAAAAAAGAAATACAAAAGAAAAAAAAAAAGGAAAAACATTGAAAAAGAAAAATAAAATAAATGAGAGAAAAGAAAAAAGGAAAAAGGAAAAAAGCAAGAAAAAAACAACAAAAGAAAAAAGAAATACAAAAGAAAAAAAAAGGAAAAAATTGAAAAAAAAAATAAATGAGAGAAAAGAAAAAAGAAAAAAACAAGAAAAAAGAAAAATATAAAAGGAAAAAAGAAAAGAGAGAAAATAAAAATATTTTAAAAAACAGAAAAAAGGGGGAAAAAAGAAAAATATAGAAAAAAAAGAAAAAAGATGAAAAAAACAAACAGAAAAAAAGACAAAAGAAAAACGAAAAAGAAACCAGAGTTATTGGGAGTTAAAAAGCAGCAGTGGGAACACAGAATGGCAGGTGCCTGTCTTATTCCCCATGCCATTTAAATGCCTGTAACCACACTCTGCTGAAGCCTATATGTTTTTTTCAAGAGAGGAATTCAGGGAAGGTAGAGTGCAGCAAAATCAGAAAGAATGTTCCATCCTTAAAATCTGGACGGGCAGATTTGTTTTGAAGAGGACTGATGCTTCAACAAGCAGACATTAGAGCTGCTTCTAAAATGAGAGGGTTGGCTGGCACTCTGCTGTTGCTCCAGTTTCCCTCTTGCCATGGAAGGGTGTCTGACCTGTGTGCATTGTTTCTTCTATCACAGTATCACAGTATCATCAGGGTTGGAAGAGACCTCACAGATCATCAAGTCCAACCCTTTACCACAGAGCTCAAGGCTAGACCATGGCACCAAGTGCCACGTCCAATCCTGCCTTGAACAGCCCCAGGGACGGCGACTCCACCACCTCCCCAGGCAGCCCATTCCAGTGTCCAATGACTCTCTCAGTGAAGAACTTTCTCCTCACCTCCAGCCTAAATCTCCCCTGGCGCAGCTTAAGGCTGTGTCCTCTTGTTCTGGTGCTGGCCACCTGAGAGAAGAGAGCAACCTCCTCCTGGCCACAACCACCCCTCAGGTAGTTGTAGACAGCAATAAGGTCACCCCTGAGCCTCCTCTTCTCCAGGCTAAACAACCCCAGCTCCCTCAGCCTCTCCTCGTAGGGCTGTGCTCAAGGCCTCTCCCCAGCCTCGTCGCCCTTCTCTGGACACACTCAAGCATCTCAATGTCCCTCCTAAACTGGGGAGCCCAGAACTGAACACAGGACTCAAGGTGAGGTCTAACCAGTGCAGAGTACAGGGGCAGAATGACCTCCCTGCTCCTGCTGGCCACACCATTCCTGATGCAGGCCAGGATGCCACTGGCTCTCTTGGCCACCTGGGCACACTGCTGGCTCATGTTCAGGTGGGTATCAATCAGCACCCCCAGATCCCTCTCTGTCTGTCTGCTCTCCAGCCACTCCGACCCTAGCCTGTATCTCTGCATGGGGTTGTTGTGGCCAAAGTGCAGCACCCTGCACTTGGAGCTATTGAAGCAGTACAGGAAAAAAAATGGTAGTGACAAATTCTCATTTTTTGCCCCCACAAAACGCACATCCCTTGTGTTTGAAATATCCCAGCTAGGCAGGGAAGGCTAACACTTTTCAAAGGTGCAAGCAGAGAAACAGAATGGGTTTTAGGAAGGGCAGATCCTGCCTTTCTAACCTGATCTCCTTCTATGATCAGGTGACTGCTTGGTGGATGTGGGGAGGCCTGTGGATGTGCTCTATCTGGACTTCAGCAAGGCCTTTGACACTGTCCCCCACAGCAAACTGCTGGCTAAGCTGTCAGCCCATGGCTTGGATGGCAACACTCTGTGCTGGGTTAGGAACTGGCTGGAGGGCCGGACCCAGAGAGTGGTGGTGAATGGTGCCACATCCAGCTGGCGGCTGTCACTAGTGGTGTCCCTCAGGGATCAGTGCTGGGCCCCATCCTCTTTAACATCTTCATAGATGATCTGGATGAGGGCATGGAGTCAGTCATCAGCAAGTTTGCAGATGACACTAAGCTGGGGGCAGATGTGGCTGGGTTGGAGGGCAGAAGGGCTCTGCAGTGGGACCTTGACCACCTGGACAGATGGGCAGAGTCCAATGGGATGGCATTCAATAGCTCCAAGTGCAGGGTGCTGCACTTTGGCCACAACAACCCCATGCAGAGATACAGGCTGGGGTTGGAGTGGCTGGAGAGCAGCCAGACAGAGAGGGATCTGGGGGTGCTGATTGATACCCACCTGAACATGAGCCAGCAGTGTGCCCAGGTGGCCAAGAGAGCCAGTGGCATCCTGGCCTGCATCAGGAATGGTGTGGTCAGCAGGAGCAGGGAGGTCATTCTGCCTCTGTACTCTGCACTGGTCAGACCACACCTTGAGTGCTGTGTTCAGTTCTGGGCCCCCCAGTTTAGGAGGGACATTGAGATGCTTGAGCGTGTCCAGAGAAGGGCGACGAGGCTGGGGAGAGGCCTTGAGCACAGCCCTACGAGGAGAGGCTGAGGGAGCTGGGATTGGTTAGCCTGGAGAAGAGGAGGCTCAGGGGTGACCTTATTGCTGTCTACTACTACCTGAGGGGTGGTTGTGGCCAGGAGGAGGTTGCTCTCTTCTCTCAGGTGGCCAACACCAGAACGAGAGGACACAGCCTCAGGCTGCGCCAGGGGAGATTTAGGCCGGAGGTGAGGAGAAAGTTCTTCACTGAGAGAGTCATTGGGCACTGGAATGGGCTGCCCGGGGAGGTGGTGGAGTCGCCGTCCAAGGCAGGATTGGACGTGGCACTTGGTGCCATGGTCTAGCCTTGAGCTCTGTGGTAAAGGGTTGGACTTGATGATCTGTGAGGTCTCTTCCAACCTTGGTGATACTGTGATACTGTGATCAATGTGTACAAGTATCTGAGGGGTGGAGGTCAAGTGCCTGGGGCCAATCTCTTTCTGGTGGTCAGCAGCAATAAGCCAAGGAGCAGCAGCTACAAAGTGGAACAGAGAAGGTTTCAGCTCACCATGAGGAGAAACTTCTTTACAGTGAGGGTGACAGCGCCCTGGAGCAGGCTGTCCAGAGAGGTTGTGGAGTCTCCTTCTCTGGAGACTTCGAAACTCTGGATGCATTCCTGTGTGCACTACTCTGGGTGATGCTGCCTTAGCAGGGAGGTTGGACTGAATGATCTCTGGAGGTCCCTTCCAACCTCTAGGATTCTGTGATTCCAAAGGGCAAATTCCATTCTGAATCTAGGAAGATGGAAAATGAAGTAGTTGCTTGGGTAAAACTGAACCCACAGCAGTTTGTAAGTCCATT
Source organism: Pogoniulus pusillus (assembly GCF_015220805.1). Lineage (NCBI taxonomy): Eukaryota > Metazoa > Chordata > Aves > Piciformes > Lybiidae > Pogoniulus > Pogoniulus pusillus. The sequence continues at coordinate 109,968,412 of NC_087309.1, forward strand.
TCAAAAGGCTTCTATCACACGTTTCTCTGGAGTGAGGCAGTTACTCCTCAATGCCCTTTAGTTTTGCTTCTTTCCTGAGCTGTGTTTCAGGTTTTGGTCTATACACTTACCTGTTTCCTGCCAGCTTACACCTTTGGCAGGGTGGAGAGGGATGTGTTGGGCTCTTACTTAGTTTTAGCAGTCAAAACACAGTCTGACAAAGCCTCTTGATGCCTACAGTCTGCCGTGGTTGCAAATTGGGGTCTGTAATTCCTGCTGTTATAAACACAGCAGACTATTTGATATACTTCAGCTATAATAATGCCAAAGAAGCACACATAATTTAAAAAGATGATGATGATAATGGTAATTGCTGTTAAGGATTTCTCTTTATGCCTGTTTGATGCTTTCAACAGAAATTTAATCTTCCTATGTAGCTCTTTTGAGGGGGAAACTGCAGCATTTTGTTGTGCAAACCAGGCTGAAGCCCTCATAGTGTTAGGCAGACTGAAGGAATTTAAAAGTATGCTTAAAAAAAAAGGTGTGTTGCAGAGCTGTCATTTAATGCATTGTGAATAAAGATAAACAGATCCTAAAGAAAAGCAATCTTAAACATGCTTAAGTCAAGGAGAACATTTCCATCAGTTACTAAGAAGGGAACACTCAAGAACTTCTCTAGAGAACAGGAACACCACACTGTCAGAATTAAATCATTTCAGTAATTAAATCTCTGCACAGTCCTGCCACCATTTGTTTGTTTAGCACTGAGTGCCAAGAGTCCTGTGATCTGTCCTGTGAAATCATCTGGTGATCCTTGTGGAGCTGCCTCCTCTCAGTGTACACAGAAAACAGATTGTAAGACCTGGGCTTACACAGAATCACAGAATGTCAGGGGCTGGAAGGAACTTCCAAAGCCCATCCAGTCCAACTCCCTTGCCAGAGCAGGATCACCTATACCAGATCACACAGGAACACATCCAGGTGGGTTTTGAATATCTCCAGAGAGGGAGACTCCACAACCCCTCTGGGCAGCCTGTTCCAGTCTTCTGTCATCCTGACAGGCAAAAAAATATCCTCCTCATGTTTGCGTGAAACTTCCAATGCATCAGCTTCTTCTCATTGCCCCTTGTCCTGGCAGTTCTGGAGTCTCTGGAAAAGTGATTGTTCCCTGCATTTTAATTGGTCCTAGTGGCCTATTATAAGCTCTTTTAGTTAGTGGCCTCTTAAAAAGTCTTTTAGGTAGTGGCTTACCAAAGTACTTTAGGACTCTTAAATTTGGGCTTCCAAGTTTAAGAGGGATAGGAATCTGCTGGAGAAGGTCCAGTGGAGGACTCTGAGGATGGTTAGGGGACTGGAGCACTGCCTGATGAGGAGAGGCTGAGGGACCTGGGGCTGTTTAGTCTGGAGAAGAGAAGACTGAGGAGGGGATCAAATAAATGTTTATAACTATCTGAGGGCTGCAGGTTAGGAATGGGGGGACAGGCTCTGCTCACTGCTCCCTGAGGTAGGACAAGGAGCAATGAATGGAAGCTGCAGCACAGGAGGTTCCAGCTCAACACAAGGGGCAACTTCCTGAGTATAGGTGTCCCAGAGCACTGGCACAGGCTGCCCAGAGAGGTTGTGGAGTCTCCTTCTCTGGAGCCTTTCAAGGCCTGTCTGGATGTGTTCCTGTGTGACCTGAGCTAGATTGTATGGTCTTGCTCTGGCAGGGGGGTTGGACTTAATCTGTTTGGGTCCCTTCCAACTCCTGACATCCTGTGACCTGTGATTTTTACTTAGGCATGAGCATGGAGAATACTCTGAGGCCTCTCACCTGGTTTTTTGTTTTGTTTTTTTGTGTGTTGTTTTCTTCTTAAAATAAAGGAATATGTGAACAAATCAGACAGGCTTCTCATTTCCTTGCAGGTTTCTCTAGATGAGATTGTTAAAAGTTCAGGGTTTGTGGCTATACAGATCATCAGTAGATGAACCATTTCTTCAGTAGCAGAGTCTGTGAAAGACTTGTGATTTACTACTGGGAGATCTTCAGTTCAGTGACCTGGGACAGGTAATCCCTAAGAAGGAGGAGATCTTTCCTTCAGTGATGGCATCTGCTTTCATTTTGGGCTCCTTTGTCAGCCTCCAACCACAGTCCAATGCTCTGCAACTAAGTTCTTATAAATGTACCCAGACTTTGACTTCCCAGAGTGCTACAGCAGCACACTGAAATCACAGCACAGAACCATAGAACAGCATCACAGAATGACAGAACAGTTTAGGTTGGAAGGGACCTCAAAGCTCATCCAGTTCCAACCCCCCACCATAGGCAGGGACACCTTCCACTAGAACAGGTCATTCAAGGCCTCATCCAACCTGGCCTTCAACACCTGCAGACAGGGAGCAGCCACAACTTCCCTGGGCAACCTGTGCCAGTGTCTCACCACCCTCACTGCAAGGAACTTCTTCCTAACATCCAGTTTCAATCTCCCTTCTGCCAGTTTAAACCTCATTGCCCTGTCATTACAAAACCTTGTCAATAGTCCCTCCCCAGCCCTCCTGTAGCCCCCTTCAGATACTGGAAGGCCACTATAAGGTCTCTTCACAACCTTCTCCTCTCCAGGCTGAAAAGCCCCAACTCTTGTAGCCTGTCCTCATAGCAAAGCTGCTGCAGCCCTCTGAGCATCTTGGTGGCTTCCTCTGGACTGGCTCCAACAGTTTCGTGTCCTTCTTGTGTTGGGGGCTCCAGAACTGCGCTCAGTACTGCAGGTGGGGTCTGAGGAGAGCAGAGTAAATGTACTGTACAAATTCACATTACTGGTCTCTAAACTGCTCACTCTCAAGACACTGTGCCTCCAGTTGCCAGGAAGGAATATGTGGGTTAAAGCCAGCTGAAGTGATTTTCTCTCTTCCAATCTGGTTTTGTTGTTAAGTTTTTATGTTTTTATATTGGGTTAAGTCACATACAGACTGCCCTCCTACGCTGATCTGGTTAGCTCAGGAAAACATTACTCTTAGCAAATTATTTCAGGGAAGGCTGTTTATGAAATCTGGTGACTGAGTGATTCAGCTGCACACCTGAAACAAAGTTTACCATCTATGCCCTTTGAATTGTGATAATTTCAATGGCTGTCATTATTCCATCTATTCTTCCCTGAGCTCATAATTGTTGCCCATCTCCTCTGGGTACTCTGTTGCAGGTATCACAGTATTATCAGGGTTGGAAGAGATCTCACAGATCATCAAGTCCAACCCTTTACCACAGAGCTCAAGGCTAGACCATGGCACCAAGTGCCACGTCCAATCCTGCCTTGAACAGCTCCAGGGACGGCGACTCCACCACCTCCCCGGGCAGCCCATTCCAGTGTCCAATGACTCTCTCAGTGAAGAACTTTCTCCTCACCTCCAGCCTAAATCTCCCATGGTGCAGCCTGAGGCTGTGTCCTCTCATTCTGGAGCTGGCCACCTGAGAGAAGAGAGCAACCTCCTCCTGGCCACAACCACCCCTCAGGTAGTAGTAGACAGCAATAAGGTCACCCCTGAGCCTCCTCTTCTCCAGGCTAACCAATCCCAGCTCCCTCAGCCTCTCCTCGTAGGGCTGTGCTCAAGGCCTCTCCCCAGCCTCGTCGCCATTCTCTGGACATGCTCAAGCATCTCAGTGTCCCTCCTAAACTGGGGGGCCCAGAACTGAATACAGGACTCAAGGTGAGGTCTAACCAGTGCAGAGTACAGGAGCAGAATGACCTCCCTGCTCCTGCTGACCACACCATTCCTGATGCAGGCCAGGATGCCACTGGCTCTCTTGGCCACCTGGGCACACTGCTGGCTCATGTTCAGGCAGGTATCAGTCAGCACCCCCAGATCCCTCTCTGTCTGGCTGCTCTCCAGCCACTCCGACCCCAGCCTGTATCTCTGCATGGGGTTGCTGTGGCCAAAGTGCAGCACCCTGCACTTGGAGCTATTGAACCCCATCCCATTGGACTCTGCCCATCTGTCCAGGCAGTCAAGGTCCTGCTGCAGAGCCCTTCTGCCCTCCAACCCAGCCACGTCTGCCCCCAGCTTAGTGTCATCTGCAAACTTGCTGATGACTGACTCCATGCCCTCATCCAGATCATCTATGAAGATGTTAAAGAGGATGGGGCCCAGCACTGATCCCTGAGGGACATCACTAGTGACTGGCCACCAGCTGGGTGTGGCACCATTCACCATCACTCTCTGGGCTCAGCCCTCCAGCCAGTTCCTAACTCAGCACAGAGTGTTGCCATCCAAGCCATGGGCTGACAGCTTAGCCAGCAGTTTGCTGTGGGGGACAGTGTCAGTCATGCCTCCCCACATTTGGTCCTTTCAGGAGCATCCTCAAACATGTGAAGTGAATTTTGTTGGCTTCGACTGCTTTACAGTCTGAACCTGTGTTTCAGGAAGAAAGGAATTTTCAGGGGGTCATACTCATGCTAAGAGAAATGGTCAGTGTCCAGTTCTGGGTCCCTCAATTTAAGAAAGATGTTGAGGTGCTTGAACATGTCCAGAGGAAGGCGCCAAGGCTGGTGAGGGAGCTGGAGCACAACCCTGTGAGGAGAGGCTGAGGGAGCTGGAGATGTTTAGCCTGGAGGAGGTTCAGGACAGATCTCATTGCTCTCTACAGCTACCTGAAGGGAGGTTGTAGCCAGGTGGGGTTGGGCTCTTCTGCCAAGCACCCAGGGACAGAAAAAGAGCACTCAGCCCCAAGCTGTGCCAGGGCAGGTTCAGGCTGGATGTTAGGAAGAAATTGTTCCCAGCAAGAGTGATTGACATTGGAATAGGCTGCCTAGAGAGGTGGTGGAGTCCCCATGCCTGAAGGTGTTTCAAAGGAGGCTGCATGAGGCTCTTAGTGCCATGGTTTAGTCAATAAGAAGGTGTTGGGTGATAGGTTGGACTCGAAGGTCTTTTCCAACCTAATTAATTCAAGAGAGATGTTGAGGTACTGGAATGTGTCCAGAGAAGGGCAACAAAGCTGCTGAGGGGCCTGGAACACAGCTGGGGGTGTGCAGCCTGGAGAAGAGGAGGCACAGAGCAGACCTCATTGCTGCCTACAGCTACCTGAAGGGAGGCTGTAGCCAGGTAGGGTTGGTGTCTTCTGCCAGCAACCAACAACAGAACAAGGGGACACAGTCTCAAGTTGTGGCAGGGGAGGTATAGACTGGATGTTAGGAGGAAGTTGTTGGCAGAGAGAGTGATTGGCACTGGAATGGGCTGCCCAGGGAGGTGGTGGAGTCGCAGTTCCTGGAAGTGTTCAAGCAAAGCCTGAATGAGGCACTTAGTGCCATGGTCTGGTTGATTGAACAGGGCTGGGTGCTAGGTTGGTCTGGATGATCAGAAGGTAGTTTTCAGAGAAGCTCTGGGCTTGTCTGAGCACTGCTGTGGCATGACCGGCGATGAACAGAAGCCAGTTAATGAGAGATGTTAAACAAACATCTTGCAAGATTCCTAACCATTGTTTTCTCATTAAGACAGTTATTTGTGGTATTAGGTAGAGTGATCACTGTGACAGAGGTGAGATGTGGCCTGCTAACTGGCTGCTGCCAGAATAGGTTGTGCCTTTTAGCCAGGGATGATTGAAGGTAAAATGATGTACTTCACAGGAGCTGCCCCTTTCAACTGAGTGACTTGGCTGCTGTGTTAAAATTCACACCTTCTGAAATAAACAGAAGCACAGAACCTTAGAGGTTGGAAGGGACCTCCAGAGCTCACCCAGTCCAACCCCTCTGCCAAGGCAGCATTGTCCAGGGAAGCTCGCACAAGAATGCGTCCAGGCAGGTTTGGAAAGTCTCCAGAGAAGGAGACTCCACAATCTCTCTGGGCAGCCTGCTCCAGGGCCTGTCCCTTCCTCTTATCACTCACTCCTCAGATGTTTATAGACATTAATAAGATCCTCTCTCAGCCTTCTCTTCTTCAGACTAAACAGTTCCAGTTCACTCAGTCTTTCTTCAGAGGAGAGAAGCTGAAGTCTCTTAATAACCCTTGTAGCTTTTTGATGAACCTTCTCCAGCAGGTCCCTGTCTTTCTTGAATTCAGGACCCCCAAACTGGACACAATACTTCAGGAGTAGTCTCACCAGGGCAGAGTAGAGGGGGAGAAGAACCTCCCTAGCCCTGCTGGACACACTTTTCTTGCTGCACCCCAGGATGCCATGGCTCTCTTGGCCACAAAGGCACATTGCTGGCCTATAGGTAACTTACTGTGCACTAGGACTCCAAGGTCTTTCTCTTTGGAGCTGCTTTCCAGCAGGATGACCTCTAATCTGCACTGGTGCCTGTTGTTTTCTGCCATTGGTAGGACTCTATACTCGTCCTTATTGAATGTTATGAGGCTCAGCTTCTCCCAGCTCTCCAGCCTCGTTGGATGGCAGCACAACCTTTAGAGGTGTCAATCACCTCCCCCAGTTTCTTATCATCAGTGAACTTGCTGAGGATGCACTCAATGCCCTCATCCAGATTCTTGATAGAGATATTGAACTGAACAGGACCCATTACTGATCCCTGGGGAAGACTGCTGTCCACAAGCCTCAACTTGACTCTGTGCCACTGATGACAACCCTCTGAACTCTGTTTTGGAGAGGACCAACCCTCAGTGCCACGACTCCTTGTGAATCATGTGTGAATGATGTGGACCCCCAAGAGAATTTTCTCTGCTAGCTCAGGGAAAGATTTCAGGACCTCAAGATGACTGGTCAAGAGATCAGGATGAGCACAACCAATGTTCTCCTCTATCCTTCCAGTTGTGGTGAGTGATGAGGGGACAAAGAGAAAGCCAGCAGATTGATATCTGCCTCTGAGCCTGGTGTTTCAGGCAGTTTGTTGAGCTCTTTAATCCTGGGCTGAGCTGCAGGACACCAGATCTGCTGGCAACACTCAGGACACACTTGTCTGAAAAGGGGATCATTGAAAGAGGCTGCCCCTGTACTCTGCACTGGTTAGACCACACCTTGAGTCCTGTGTTCAATTCTGGGCCCCCCAGTTTAAAAGGGACATTGAGATGCTTGAGCGTGTCCAGAGAAGGGCGATGAGGCTGGGGAGAGGCCTTGAGCACAGCCCTACGAGGAGAGGCTGAGGGAGCTGGGATTGGTTAGCCTGGAGAAGAGGAGGCTTAGGGGTGACCTTATTGCTGTCTACAGCTACCTGAGGGGTGGTTGTAGCCAGGAGGAGGTTGCTCTCTTCTCTCAGGTGGCCAGCACCAGAACAAGAGGACACAGCCTCAGGCTGTGCCAGGGGAGATTTAGGCTTGAGGTGAGGAGAAAGTTCTTCACTGAGAGAGTCATTGGACACTGGAATGGGCTGCCCGGGGAGGTGGTGGAGTCGCCGTCCCTGGAGCTGTTCAGGGCAAGGTTGGACGTGGCACTTGGTGCCATGGTCTAGCCTTGAGCTCTGTGGTACAGGGTTGGACTTGATGATCTGTGAGGTCTCTTCCAACCCTGATGATACTGTGATACTGTGATTAAACCAGAATTGAACAGGTCTGATGGGTCAGAGTAGAGCAAATTCATTACAACTCAGAATCTGGAAAGTTGAAAGAAAACTGAAATTGTGTTTCTTGTAATAGTACAAGGAGAACAAACTACTACAGAATATAATATCCTTGAAGAAGATGGGGATGGGGTCAAGCAGCAGTGAAGCATCAAAGCAGCAGCCAAAACAGTGGTGGGGGAAGATAGCAGCAGGCACGACAGAAGCAGCAAGGGGCAGATACAATCTGTGCTTCCAAACATAAAGCTTTTGGTGCCCTGATGAAATTATATTAACTTGTCCATTGCTGCCATTTTATGGCTTCTCCCTGGAATGTTCATATCTCCACTCAGAGACTCCAGTACTCTTCCTCTTCTAAGTTTCTCTGTTGCCAATATTTTTATCACACTGCCACAAAGGGTGAAGAACACAAACACAAGATGGTTAGAAATAAGCTTAAAGGCAGCACACTGATACTTGAAGGATGTTGTGTGAGCAAGGTCTGTTGGTCTGCTCTGTCAGTGGAGGTAGGGAACGGAGACCCACCTGTCAGCAAAGACAGTATCACAGTATCACCAAGGTTGGAAGAGACCTCACAGATCATCAAGTCCAACCCTTTACCACAGAGCTCAAGGCTAGACCATGGCACCAAGTGCCACGTCCAGTCCTGCCTTGAACAGCCCCAGGGACGGCGACTCCACCACCTCCCCGGGCAGCCCATTCCAGTGTCCAATGACTCTCTCAGTGAAGAACTTTCTCCTCACCTCCAGCCTAAATCTCCCCTGGTGCAGCCTGAGGCTGTGTCCTCTTGTTCTGGTGCTGGCCACCTGAGAGAAGAGAGCAACCTCCTCCTGGCCACAACCTCCCCTCAGGTAGTTGTAGACAGCAATAAGGTCACCCCTGAGCCTCCTCTTCTCCAGGCTAAACAATCCCAGCTCCCTCAGCCTCTCCTCATAGGGCTGTGCTCAAGGCCTCTCCCCAGCCTCGTCGCCCTTCTCTGGACAGGCTCAAGCATCTCAATGTCCCTCCTAAACTGGGGGGCCCAGAACTGAACACAGCACTCAAGGTGTGGTCTAACCAGTGCAGAGTACAGGGGCAGAATGACCTCCCTGCTCCTGCTGACCACACCATTCCTGATGCAGGCCAGGATGCCACTGGCTCTCTTGGCCACCTGGACACACTGCTGGCTCATGTTCAGGTGGGTATCAATCAGTACCCCCAGATCCCTCTCTGTCTGGCTGCTCTCCAGCCACTCCAACCCCAGCCTGTATCTCTGCATGGGGTTGTTGTGGCCAAAGTGCAGCACCCTGCACTTCGAGCTACTGAATGCCATCCCATTGGACTCTGCCCATCTGTCCAGGCGGTCAAGGTCCCGCTGCAGAGCCCTTCTGCCCTCCAACCCAGCCACATCTGCCCCCAGCTTGGTGTCATCTGCAAACTTGCTGATGACTGACTCCATGCCCTCATCCAGATCATCTACGAAGATGTTAAAGAGGATGGGGCCCAGCACTGATCCCTGAGGGACACCACTAGTGACAGCTGCCAGCTGGATGTGGCACCATTCACCACCACTCTCTGGGTCTGGCCCTCCAGCCAGTTCCTAACCCAGCACAGAGTGTTGCCATCCAAGCCATGGGCTGACAGCTTAGCCAGCAGTTTGCTGTGGGGGACAGTGTCAAAGGCCTTGCTGAAGTCCAGATAGACCACATCCACAGGCCTCCCCACATCCACCAAGCGGCTCACCTGATCATAGAAGGAGATACTTGAAGGATGTTGTGCAAGCAAGGTCTGTTGGTCTGCTCTGTCAGTGGAGGTAGGGAATGGAGACCCACCTGTCAGCAAAGACGATAGGGTCCCTGGTGGATTTCAGCCACAGGAGCACCTGAGAACAGCCATGCTGGGAGTTGTCAGTAGAAAAAGGTGGTAAGGACTTTGGACCAGCTGAAGTGCATCTGCACTAACACACACAGCATGGAAAATGAACAGGAGGAGCTAGAAGCCTTGGTCTAGTTGACTGGCTAGGGCTGGGTGCTAGGTTGGACTGGATGATCTTGGAGGTCTCTTCCAACCTGATTGATTCTATGATTCAGGAGAACTATGATGCAGAGGCCATCACAGAAACGTGGTGAGATGTCTCACACCATTGGAGTGCCACAACCAATGGCTGCAAACCCTTCAGAATGGACAGGCACAGAAGGAGAGGCAGTGGGGTGATATACAGGGCCACCCCACTGCCCTAAGACAATTTTGACTGTCTTGAGGCTAATGATGGTGATGAGTTCAGTGTTTGTGGGTAAATCAGAGGGAAGGCCAACAAGGCAGATATAATGGGGGGATGCCATGGGCTATGATGCCACAGGCATCAGAAGAGACGGGAGACGCTTGATGCAGATGACACCAAGCTAGGAGCAGGTGTGGATCTGTTGGAAGGTAGGAGAGCCCTGCAGAGGGACCTGGACAGGCTGGATGGGTGGGCAGAGGCCAATGAGATGAGATTGAACAAGGCCAAGTGCAGGGTTCTGCACTTTGGTCACAACAATCCCAAGCAGCACTACAGGCTGGGGACTGAGTGGCTGAGAGCAGCCAGGAGGAAAGGGACCTGGGGGTACTGATAGATAGTAAGCTGAAGATGAGCCAGCAGTGTGCCCAGGTGGCCAAGAGAGCCAGTGGCATCCTGGCATGGATCAGGAACAGTGTGGCCAGTAGGACAAGGGAGGTTATTCTTCCCCTGTACTCAGCACTGGTCAGGCCACACCTTGAGTACTGTGTCCAGTTCTGGCCCCCTCAATTCAAGAGAGATGTTGAGCTGCTGGAACACGTCCAGAGAAGGGCGACAAAGCTGGTCAGGGGCCTGGAACACAAACCCTATGAGGAGAGGCTGAGGGAGCTGGGGGTGTTTAGCCTGGAGAAGAGGAGGCTCAGGGGTGATCTTATTACTGTCTACAACTACCTGAAGGGGCATTGTAGCCAGGTGGGGGGTGGCCTCTTCTCCCAGGTAACCAGCAATAGAACAAGGGGACACAGTCTCAAGTTGTGCCAGGGTAGGTATAGGCTGGATATTAGGAAGAAGTTCTTCACAGAGAGAGTGATTGGCATTGGAATGGGCTGCCCAGGGAGGTGGTGGAGGCACCATCCCTGGGGGTCTTCAAGAAAAGCCTGGATGAGGCACTTAGTGCCATGGTCTGGTTGATTGGTTAGGGCTGGGTGCTAGGTTGGACTGGATGATCTTGGAGGTCTCTTCCAACCTGGTTGATTCTATGATTCTATGATTCTATGATGCAAGCAAGTTCAATCCGTTTATTGCATTCCAAACATGTGTTTCTGTGCCTTTCATCAGAAGGCTACAAAGGGTATTAAACTGCAATTGGTTGCATGTACTTGCATTAGGAATTACATGCTAATTGGTGTAGACATCCATCATATTCTCTCAACAATACATACACTGTGTCTAAGCAATCTAAGGCAGCAGAGATAGTCGAAAACCACAGGCTCCAGCCTTACATTGGTTTATATTGGTTACACCATTCTCTAAGGTCATTCCAACCTTCTATTTTATCTTAACTCAGCACTTACTGAGCTCGTGCACTCTGGCCTGTCCGTGGCTTATGTTCCAGTATTTCAAGATCCAATAGCTGTACCATTCCAACAGGGGGAGTCCTGCTGCAGACCAACTAACCAAGATGAAGAGACGGATGAAATATTCTTGATGCATCCATGAGGAGTCTCACAATTGCTGGCCCTTGTTCTTCTGGGGGACTTCAACTTCCCTAATGTCTGCTGGAAATAGAACACAACAGGGAGGGAAGAGTCGCAGAAGCTCCTAGAGTGTGTGGAAGATAACTTCCTGACACAGCTGGTGATGGAGCCCTTGAAGGGAGGTGCCCTGCTGGACCCGTTTGCAAACAGAGGAGGACTTGTGGGTGATATCATGGTTGGAGGATAGCTTGGGCACGATGAACATGAAATGACAGAGTATTCAGTGGTTAGAGAGGCAGCATAACTGCTGCCTTGGGCTTTCAGTGGGCAGACTTCTGCCTGTTTTGGAGACTGGTTAACAGACTCTCTGGGAAGACAGTTCTGAAGGGCCAAAGAGTCCAGGAAGGCACAGGAACAGGCTGTCCCCTTCTGCCAGCCTCTCTGAATAGAGATTTCATCACTGCTTAGGGGGAAAACGAGAGCTCATGATCATTGGAAGAAGGCCCAGACCACTCAGGAGGATTGCAAAGTTGGGAGAATATGCAGGGAGAACATCAATAGGGCTGAAGTCCAAGTGGAAACTAATTTGGCTTCATCTATTAAGGACAAGAAGAAATCCTTCTACAAATACATTATCAACCAAAGGAACCCTAAGGAGAATCTCTGTCCTTTGGTGGATGCAGGGTGGAGCAGAGCAGTCAAGGATGCAGAAAAGGCTGAGGGTCCAAATACCCTCTTTTGCCTCAGTCTTTCATAAGGCTGAGCATTTGTTTGCTGGATGGACAGCTGCCTGAGCTGGAAGATAATGATGGGGTGCAGAATGAAGCTCCTGTAATGCAAGAGGAGATGGCAAGTGAGCTGCTACGCTCTTCAGACACACCTAAGTCTGTGAGGCTGGATGACATGTACCCAAAGGTATCTGGGGTGCTGGTGAAAGTGCTCACCAATTCACTTCCTATCACTCACCAGCAGCCCTGGCTAAGTGGGGAGGTCCCAGATGGATGGCCAGAAGGAGGATCTGTGGATCCACAGGTCTGCCAGTCTGTCCTCGGTGCTGGGGAAGGTCATGGAGCAGGTCATGAAGTTCAAAAAGACCAAGTGCAAGGTCCTGCAGCTGGGTTGTGGCAATTCCAAGCACCAATATAGGCTGGGCAGTGACTGGCTTGAGAGCAGCCCTAAGGAGAGGGACTTGGGGGTGCTGGTGGATGAGAAACTCAATATGAGCCCTCAGTGTGCTCTTGCAGCTCAGAGAGCAACCAGAAGGCAAGATTGGACGTGGCACTTGGTGCCATGGTCTAGCCTTGAGCACTGTGGTAAAGGGTTGGACTTGATGATCTGTGAGGTCTCTTCCAACCTTGTTGGTACCGTGTTACTGTGATACTGATCCTGGTCTGTATCAAGAGAAGTGTGGGCAGCAGGATGAAGGAAGTGGTCCTCCCCCTCTACTCCACACTGGTGTCTGGTTCTGGAGCCCCTGTTAAAACAGGGATATGGGTGTGCTGGAAGGTGTATGGAGAAGGGCCACAAGGATGATCAGAGGGCTGGAGCTGCTCTGCTATGAGGGGAGACTGAGAGAGTTGGGGCTGTTCAGTATGGAGAGGAGAAGGCTCCCAGGTCACCTTATTGTGGCCTTTCAGTATCTGAAGGGGGCTACAGGAAAGCATGGGTCAAGCCACACGTTGAGTCCTGTGTCCAATCCTGGTCTCCTCAATTGAAGAAAGATGTTGAGGTGCTTGAACGTGTCCAGAGAAGGGCACCAAGGCTGCTGAGGGGCCTGGAGCACAGCCCTTGAGGAGAGGCTGAGGGAGCTGAGGTTGTGCAGCCTGCAGAAGAGGAGGCTCAGGGCAGACCTCATTGCTCTCTACAGCTGCCTGAAGGGAGGTTGTGACCAGGTGGGGTTGGGCTCTTCTGCCAGGCAACCAGGGACAGAACAAGAGGACACAGCCACAAGCTGTGCCAGGGCAGGTTTAGGCTGAAGGTTAGGAAGAAGTTCTTCACAGCAAGAGTGATTTGCATTGGAATGGGCTGCCTAGAGAGGTGGTGGAGTCCCCATTCCTGCGGGTGTTTCAAAGGAGGCTGGATAAGGCCCTTAGTGCCATGGTTTAGTGAATTAGAAGGTGTTTGGTGATAGGTTGGGCCAGATGACCTTGAAGGTCTTTTCCAACCTGATTAATTCTATGATTCTGTGAATTCAGTTCTGGCAGCCTCTGTCAACTGTTGCCACCAGCCCTTTGCCAGCTTGCTACACTAAGTGGTTGCTCATTCCCCAGCTGACACAAAGACCTTTCTTCCCTTGTCCTCTATGCAAAAGAAGCAAATCCTCTCAAGGCAAGCTGTGATTGCTGCCATGAAGAGACTCCTGCCCAAGTATGAAATTATTATGTACTCTTTAGAGCATCTAGCCCAAGTTACCACTAGATGCAGAGTTTTGGCCATGAATGTGTTGTTTGAAGAACAACACACATTGCCTTGGGTGCCCAAATAAAGCTCATACTGCCTCTCCTTGCCATCATAGCCCAGAGGAGTCTGGCAGAGCAGTCCTTTCAATGGATTCGGAGTGTTAAATGCCCAACTGCTGTGTGGATACCATCCCCTGGGGCCAAGCTGAGTCTCCTTGCTGAGTTGGTGCTGGTTGGCCTGTTTAGCAGAGAGAAGGCATGGCCCAGCTGGTCAGCCAGTATGTGTTTAAAATCTGGTGTAACCAAAGCTCCTCTCTTGTCCAACACAGCAAGCATCAGCACGGTGCCACCAGTCTTCCTCATCAACAGGCTCGTTCCTCTTCTAGCATCCCTGCATGGCTTTGTTTTAATGTCCCTGGGCTTGGAGACCTCACTTCAGCAAGCCTATGAGCGAAGTAGACATCACCATTGTTTCCTTTCCACAGCCTGTAATCTAGCTCCTCTCACCAAAACATTCTAGCCTGCTTCAAACTAGCACAGCACCCAGCCCTGTGTGTGCAGCGAGTTGTGCTTGAACTTGTGGCTGCAGCTGTTCTCTGTGTGAGGGAAAGCAGCACTCAGGCAGGGGCCTGCAAAATATGAGCTGGAGCTGGCAGGGACAGGGCAGTGTTGGAGGGGGCTGGATATCCCATCCCTTCCTCGCCGCCCCCCACTCTGTGATGTGTGCCTCCCATTAAACCACTGCTGGGCTCTAAATAGGTGTTCCAGGGCAGAGCCACAAAGATGATGAAGGGAATGGAACGTCTCTGTTACAAGGAGAGCCTGAGGGAGCTGGGGCTGTGCTGCTTGGAGAGGAGGAGACTGAGAGGTGACCTCACCAATGCTTATCAATATGTGCAGGATGAGTGCTAGGAGGCTGGAGCCAGGCTCTGCTGGGTGATGCCCAGTGACAGGACAAGGGGCAATGGGTGGAAGCTGAGGCTAGAAAGTTCCGTGGAAACATGAGGATTTTTTTCCCTGTGAGGGCGACAGAAGACTGGAACAGGCTGCCCAGGGGGGTTGTTGACTCTCCCTCTCTGCAGAAATTAAAGACCCACTTGAATGTGTTCCCGTGTGATCTGGTATAGGACACTTTGCTCTGGCTCTGGATGAGCTTTTGAGGTCCCTTCCAGCCCCTGACATTCTATGATTAACTGCAGCCAAAGTGCTGCCTGCACTGCCAGTCTCCTGCCATGCAGGGGTGCTGGAGCAGCACGAGAGAGCAGGGAGATGTCCTCAAACGCAAAACGGAAAGGAAAGAGGCAAGGAGAACGCTAAAGGACCACCTCTGGGAGTGAGAGAGCAGGGAAAAAAAAGGAAGAAAAGTGGAAAAGTGAACATGCTGGGGCACCGCTAGGGAGAGCGAGGACTGCGGAGCGCGGTGCAGCTCTCTGTGGGTAACGCAGTGCACGGAAGAGGAGAAGGGAGGGATAAAAGGCAAACTGCAGGGAAGGAGATGCTGATTAAGGTTGTACAGCTCGGTAAAGCCTGTAAGCAAGCCAAAATGGCAGGAGGAAGATGTCTGAGGGGGTCAGGGACCTGGAGGAGAGTGGAGAGGCTTCAGAGTGTACTAACATGAGGATGGCTCCCAGCAAGCTCTGTGCCTTCTGACATGTGAAAGTGTCTGGTGCCGCAAAAGTTGCTGGCAAGCTGGGCTAAAACCAGCCCTTAGCTGGAGAAGGTGCACGTTTTAGGAAGCTGCTGGTGGGGAGAGGTGTCTGCTGACAGTGAGGACCAAAAGAAGAGAGGATTGATAGGAAAGCACTGGGGCAAAGGTGAGGCTGAAGAGGGCAGCCCTTTGCCACTCCTGTTTTGCTCCAGAAGCTGTTCCTCACCCCTTCGGGGATGGTGTTTGCCTGCTGATTTCCTACGAGGTACGAGATGGCAGCACTAAG
Organism: Pogoniulus pusillus; assembly: GCF_015220805.1. NCBI lineage: Eukaryota > Metazoa > Chordata > Aves > Piciformes > Lybiidae > Pogoniulus > Pogoniulus pusillus. The sequence goes on from NC_087309.1 coordinate 109,983,874, forward strand.
GTGACTCAGTGCTTCCTTGAGAGACCTGGGGAGCCTGGCTCAGTGTCAAATATATAGGCTGGGGACTGAGTGGCTGAGAGCAGCCAGGAGGAAAGGGACCTGGGGGTACTGATAGACAGCAGGCTGAAGATGAGGCAGCAGTGTGCCCAGGTGGCCAAGAGAGCCAATGGCATCCTGGTCTGCATCAGGAACAGTGTGGCCAGTAGGACAAGGGAGGTTATTCTGCCCCTGTACTCAGCACTGGTCAGGCCACACCTTGAGTGCTGTGTCCAGTTGTGGGCCCCTCAATTCAAGACAGATGTTGAGGTGCTGGAACATGTCCAGAGAAAGGCAACAAAGCTGGTGAGGGGCCTGGAGCACAAATCCTATGAGGAGAGGCTGAGGGAGCTGGGGGTGTTTAGCCTGGAGAAGAGGAGGCTCAGGGGTGACCTCATTGCTGTCTACAACTACCTGAAGGGGCATTGTAGCCAGGTGGGGGGTGGCCTCTTCTCCCAGGCAACCAGCAATAGAACAAGAGGATACAGTCTCAAGTTGTGCCAGGGTAGGTATAGGCTGGATGTTAGGAAGAAGTTCTTCACAGAGAGAGTGATTGGCATTGGAATGGGCTGCCCAGGGAGGTGGTGGAGGCACCGTCCCTGGGGGTCTTCAAGCAAAGCCTGGATGAGGCACTTAGTGCCATGGTCTAGTTGACTGGTTAGGGCTGGGTGCTAGGTTGGACTGGATGATCTTGGAGGTCTCTTCCAACCTGGTTGATTCTATGATACAAAGCTTCTATGATACAAATACTGGCACCCCAGGCTGCTGCCATACCAGTCCCAGGGAGGCTGAAACAGGGTGGGAAGGAAGAAAATGCATCCACCTGGAAGGAGCATCCTGCCTCATAGCTGCTGCAACAGTCTTACTTCTGTAGCCTCTTTTCTCCTCTCTGCAATTTTGCAGTGCTGCAGACTCCTGTCTAGCTCTTGACAAACTCCTGTCTAGCTCTTGGTCCTGAAAACCTCTCTCATCCACACCTTTCCTCCCCATCTTCCTTCTTCCCTCAGTCCAGGCTCTCCACCCTCTGGTCATCAGCAAGCACTGCCACCCTTCCCTGGAAAAGGCATTTTAACATGCTTGGCTGTGTAATGCCTCAGAGCAACATGGCTTGGCACTCTCCATTGTAACCTCAAGATTTCAATTGTTCCTAATATTAACTATCTGGGCTCAGACAGGTGGATTTGTACCTCTGTGTGGATTTATTACTATTATTTCATTTTGTTTTTCCCCACGAGTCTAAGCTGCTCACAGAGTGAGGCCCATTTCCAGCATTCCCTGTGCTGAGGCAGCTCTTGGCTCTTTGCAGACTGTAACTGCAGCCCCAAGTCACTTACAGATCCCACAAAACCTGTGAGTAAGCACAGGCACAGTCTCAACAGAGGAGATTCAGGTTTTATCTAGGAATTTACTTGCTGTGTGTAGTGGTTTTACACAGTCTGCTCTAACAAGAAACCCTGCCCCCACCCAAGATCATGAAGGAAAGTAGCACAAAAAGCCTTGTTCTTGAGATTAGGAGTTTATACAATGTACAATTAACTTAGCCTATTTCACAGGAAAGCAGAACCAGAGCAAAAGCAGTGATAAAATGATCTCCCAAAACCCACAGCCAACCCAGCAGAGAAGCACATCCCAAAATCTGCAATGGGAAGCAGCAGGTGGAAACAGAGCATTGAACACTCATCATTAGACTCCATTCACAGGATCACAGAACCTCAGAGGCTGGAAAGGACCTCCCGAGATGATCCAACCCAATTCCTCTGCCAGGGCAGGATCCCCTAGGGTAGTTGGCACAGAAATGCATCCAGGTAAGTTTAGAAAGTCTCCAGAGCAGGAGACTCCACAGCCTCTCTGGGCAACCTGCTCCAGGGCTCTGACACCCTCACTGTAAAGAAGTTTCTCCTCATGTTGAGCTGAAATCTTCTCTGTTCCAGTTTGTAGCTGTTGCTCCTTGTCTTATTGCTGCTGACCATCAAAAAGAGATTAGCCCCAGGCACTTGGTACCCACCCCTCAGATATTTGTACACATTGATCAGATCTCCTCTCAGCCTTCTCTTCTCCAGACTAAACAGCCCCGGGGCTATTGGTTCCTCTTCGTAGAGGAGATGCTCAGGTCCCCCAGCCATGCTTGTGGCTCTTTGCTGGACTCTCTCCAGCAGGTCCCTGTCTCTCCTGAACTGGGGAGCCCAAAAACACAGTATTCCAGGTGTGATCTCACTAGGGCAGAGTAGGGGAGGAGAAGAACCTCCCTAGACCTGCTGGACACACTTCTGTTACTGCCCCACAGGATGCCATTGTCTCTCTTGGGCCAGTGACCAGTGATAAAGAGATTTGCCCCATCCACTTGACACTCAGAATTCAGATATTCGTACACATTGATCAGTCTTCTGATCTGAGTCTTCTCCAGACTACAGCTAACCCCATGACACTTTGTCTAGAGTGGGTGCTCAATATGACCCATAACCTAGCTGGTAAAATGAAGTATTCATGCATGTCTCACTTCTCAAAATGTTGGAGAGCATGGCTGAGCACAGACTTGTAGACAGAAAGCACCAGCAGAACATGGCATCTGGCTGCCAATGACACTGGAAGTCGAAGACCAGCCAAGCCAGGTCACAGAATCACAGAATCTGTCAGGGTTGGAAGGGAACTCAAAGATCATCCAATTCCAACTCCCCTGCCATGGGTAGGGACACCCTACACTACATCAGGCTGCCCACAGCCTCATCCAGCCTGGCCTTAAACACCTCCAGCAATGGGGCCTCAACCACCTCCCTGGGCAACCCAGTCCAGCCTCTCACCACTCTCATGCTGAACAACTTCCTCCTCATGTCCACTCTGAACCTACCCACCTCCAGCTCTGCTCCATTCCCCCTAGTCCTGTCACTGCCTGATAGCCTAAAAAGTTCCTCCCCAGCTTTTTTTGTAGGCCCCCTTCAGATCCTGGAAGGCCACAATAAGATCACCTGGGAGCCTCCTCTTCTCCAAACTGAACAGCCCCAACTCTTTCTGTCTGTTCTCATAGGAGAGGTGCTGTAGCCCTCTGAGCATCCTTGTGGCCCTTCTTTGGACACACTCCAGCATGTTCACATCCCTCTTGTAATAGGGGCTCCCAAGCTGGATGCAGGTCCTCACCCCTCGTCACAACTGTGGTGGAGGGTTGCAAAGCCCTCTTCCAAAGCCCTCATTTGGACAGAATTGTGGCTCAAAGGACCATCAATCGCAGGGTCAAAACCTTGCACCGCCGCTGCATACCTACAGCCACGGCACCAGCTGCTGTTCTTTGTTACAGTATCACAGTATCACAGTATCACCAAGGTTGGAAGAGACCTCACAGATCATCAAGTCCAACCCTTTACCACAGAGCTCAAGGCTAGACCATGGCACCAAGTGCCACATCCAACCTTGCCTTGAACTGCCCCAGGGACGACGACTCCACCACCCCCCCCCCCGGCAGCCCATTCCAGTGTCCAATGACTCTCTCAGTGAAGAACTTTCTCCTCACCTCCAGCCGAAATTTCCCCTGGTGCAGCCTGAGGCTGTGTCCTCTTGTTCTGGTGCTGGCCACCTGAGAGAAGAGAGCAACCTCCTCCTGGCCACAACCACCCCTCAGGTAGTTGTAGACAGCAATAAGGTCACCCCTGAGCCTCCTCTTCTCCAGGCTAAACAATCCCAGCTCCCTCAGCCTCTCCTCGTAGGGCTGTGCTCGAGGCCTCTCCCCAGCCTCGTCGCCCTTCTCTGGACACGCTCAAGCATCTCAATGTCCCTCCTAAACTGGGGGGCCCAGAACTGAACACAGGACTCAAGGTGAGGTCTAACCAGTGCAGAGTACAGGGGCAGAATGACCTCCCTGCTCCTGCTGACCACACCATTCCTGATTTTCTCCTGCAGTGGGGCATAAGCTGTAAACATGAGATTTTGCTGTGGGAAAAGGACCTTGAGTTAGGAAGGCACTGTGAGCACCCTACGCACAGCTGCTGGGGACTGACCCTGCCAGCCTCTCGGGGTGGGACCACAGGTTGTTTATATAAGTAATTACCCATCTGTGCCTTACACATAACTTTGAGCCAATCGGTATTGTCCACTTGTGCCAGCATCAGTTTGGCTGGATACACCTTCCTCTGAACACTATTTGAGACGTTGCATTGCCCTAATAAGGGGACACTCGCACGGGCATTCGCGCTAGCAAGCGGCTCTCACACACGCCACGCCGCATCGCACCGAGCGGCACTGATCGCACTGATGGCATTCGTCAGCGCCCCGATCTGCGCCTCGCCAGCCTCCGGACGCCAGCGCCCAGCTTGGCTCATACCCGTGGAAGCTTAGACTGCGCGCCTCAGTCCACGATATCTGGTACCTTTCAAACTGACTCCGGCCAGTGAGTAACTGAGAAACTCGATCTAAGCCAGAATAATCTCTCAACAAGCCTACCGGTGGAGCTCTCAAGCCACAGACTCCCTTCCTAAATATTTTCAAATCTTTGCTAAATTCCTAATTCGTTACCCATAGGCATTCTGCAAACTATAATCTCGCAACCGCAGGCAAAGAACTTGTGTGGGGTAGTCGTAAATAAGTTTGGGGAGGGGGAACTCCTAGTATATATACTGTTAAATTTTTTAAACTCTTTAAAAAAATCGGCCTCGTGTTTCATTTTCCCAAAACCCAGACAAACTCCTCCACAACACATCCCTCTTGTAACAGGGGCTCCCAAGCTGGATGCAGGTCCTTACCCCTCGTCACAACCCTGCGCAGTGGGTGGAGGCAATGGCAAAGCAAGCACACATCTGTGGATGTGGTCTGTCTGGACTTCAGCAAGGCCTTTGACACTGTCCCCCACAGCAAACTGCTGGCTAAGCTGTCAGCCCATGGCTTGGATGGCAACACTCTGTGCTGGGTTAGGAACTGGCTGGAGGGTCGAGCCCAGAGAGTGGTGGTGAATGGTGCCACATCCAGCTGGTGGCTGTCACTAGTGGTGTCCCTCAGGGATCAGTGCTGGGCCCCATCCTCTTTAACATCTTCATAGATGATCTGGATGGGGGCATGGAGTCTGTCATGAGCAAGTTTGCAGATGACACTAAGCTGAGGGCAGATGTGACTGAGTTGGAAGGCAGAAGGACTCTGCAGTGGGACCTTGACCACTTGGACAGATGGGCAGAGTCCAAGGGGATGGCATTCAATAGCTCCAAGTGCAGGGTGCTGCACTTTGGCCACAACAACCCCATGCAGAGATACAGGCTGGGGTCAGAGTGGCTGGAGAGCAGCCAGACAGAGAGGGATCTGGGGGTGCTGATTGATACCCACCTGAACATGAGCCAGCAGTGTGCCCAGGTGGCCAAGAGAGCCAGTGGCATCCTGGCCTGCATCAGGAATGGTGTGGTCAGCTGGAGCAGAGAGGTCATTCTGCCCCTGTACTCTGTACTGGTTAGACCTCACCTTGAGTCCTGTGTTCAGTTCTGGGCCCCCAGTTTAGGAGGGACATTGAGATGCTTGAGCGTGTCCAGAGAAGGGCGACGAGGCTGGGGAGAGGCCTTGAGCACAGCCCTACGAGGAGAGGCTGAGGGAGCTGGGATTGTTTAGCCTGGAGAAGAGGAGGCTCAGGGGTGACCTTATTGCTGTCTACAACTACCTGAGGGGTGGTTGTAGCCAGGAGGAGGTTGCTCTCTTCTCTCAGGTGGCCAGCGCCAGAACAAGAGGACACAGCCTCAGGCTGTGCCAGGGGAGATTTCGGCTGGAGGTGAGGAGAAAGTTCTTCACTGAGAGAGTCATTGGACACTGGAATGGGCTGCCCAGTGAGGTGGTGGAGTCGCCGTCCCTGGGGCAGTTCAAGGCAAGGTTGGATGTGGCACTTGGTGCCATGGTCTAGCCTTGAGCTCTGTGGTAAAGGGTTGGATTTCATGATCTGTGAGGTCTCTTCCAATCCTAATAATACTGTGATACTGTGTGATCCCTCCAAGCAGCCACCACCCAGTACCAGAAAACCTACCTCAGTAGCCAGCTAAGAGATTAACTTCATCACCTCAAGCCAGAAAGATGAAGCCCTGCGGAACCAAGTTTCTCTCCAGCCTGTGGCACAGCATTGTCTAACAGAGCAGTGCCTGGGTGTGATCTCAGTCAGTAGTCACGATCAGAGGTGGCAATGGGCAAAGGCTGGGGCTTGCAGTTATGAAGCTGTAGCTCAGCAAAGATGACAGCTGGTGCCTCATGGTAGTGAGTGCCTTACAATCTCAGAAATGTGCTGAAAAGCACAGGGCAGTCTGGACAGAGGGTTACTAAGGAGTGGCATTGCTGTAGGGTGACATTTGTAATGCAAGACAATCCTGTTCAGCCTATGCTCAGTTTTATAGCACTTTGGGGCAATGTCTGGCCATGCCACTTCAGGACCCTTACTGTGCACCCTAAAGAGTGATGTGCTTGTGTGTGGTCTGGATCTAAGGGGTGAACTGAGCAGTCAGGTAGTGACAGCAGATGGAGAAAACAATGTGCTTATCTAACAGGTAAACTGAGCAGTCAGGTGGCGACTGGCAGCTGGAAATAACAATGTTCTTCATTCAAAACCATCTCTTGATAGCACTGTTAGCTTTGAGTTGCTTTCTGCAGCCAGTACGAATCACAGAATCACAGAATTAATCAGGTTGGAAAAGATCTTTGATCATTGAGTCCAACCTATCATCTAATACCTTCTTATTCACTAAACCATGGCACTGAGGGCCTCATCCAATGTCCTTTGAAACACCTCCCGGCATGGGGACTCCACCACCTCCCAGGGCAACCCATTCCAATGCCAATCACTCGTGCTCTCAAGAACTTCTTCCTAGCATCCAGTCTGAACCTGCCCTGGCACGCCTTGAGGCTATGTCCTCTTGTTCTGGCCCTGGTTGCCTGGCAGAAGAGACCAACCCCACTTGACTACAACCCCCCTTCAGGTGTAGAGAGCAATGAGGTCTGCCCTGAGCCTCCTCTTCTCCAGACTGAACACCATCAGCTCCCTCAGCCTCTCCCCGCAGGGTTGTGCTCCAGCATCCCCAGCAGCCTTGCTGCCCTTCTCTGGACACATTCAGGCACCTCAACATCCTTCTTACATTGAGTGGCCCAGAACTGGATGAGGAAAGGTGCAGAGCAAACCTGCTGTTCCTCTTGCCCTACTGGTTTAACACCCGTAGAGCTGAGGAGCAAAGATTTCCCATACATAGTACTGCAAGGGAAAAGGCAAACTGAGCTGCTGCCCACAGACTGCCAGAGAGCAGGTAGGGCAGAGAGCTGGATGGGGGAAGCTGTAGGTCCACAGGAGCTCAAATAAGGTGGCAGAACACTCCAAGAAGGTTACTTGTAGCAGCGATGTACTTCGTACCGCGCTGAAATGACATCTTTTTCATTAGGGGAAGTAGATTCATCTGATAAGGCTACAACTGCACTGTCAGGATGCTAGATAAGGCAAACCTGAACCACGCAGCTTCTGACTGTAGCAGAATCTAGGCCACTGCAAGAAACGGGCCAGGATGTTGCTAGGAAAAAAACAAACCAGCAGCAAACTGATTTCCCGTTTAAAAGTCGACAAGCAATTCAATAGCCAGAAAGAATAAACCAAAGCATGAAGAGCTTCAGATCCGAGTGCAAAACTGGAAGAATTATGCACCACTTTGCCTCAAACTTCCGAAGTTCAAGGGAAAAAGCACTTCTTTAGAGAGAGATGGCAAAGTGGCTTTTACTGGGGAAGAACACCAAGAAGGTCCTGAAACGCCTTGGCAGGAAAGTGGCAAGGGAACAGGAAAAGAAGAACCCATGGTCCCTTTTAATATCAGCAGTTTCTGGTGGCTTCCGAGAAGAAGCCTTGCCCTAAGTGTTGCTGGGGGCTGGGGCAGGGGGGGAAGGGGAGCGACGCCTACAAGAGAAGATAGATAAATAATCAGGGGCCCCATCAACGGCTCTCAGTGCTTAGCGCAAAGCCCTGGGGCATCACACTCCATTAAAGCTGCGCCAATAAATAGGACCGCGCAAGGATTTCTCTGCTGCTGTGATGTTTTGTGTGTGAGTGATGAGACACAAATTTAGAAAGCTGCCACGTTTCCCCACCTTTATCTTACTGGGTGGGTTTTCTGTGTTTATTTACTTCCCTCCCCCCTTCCAAAAATCCATTTTTATAGTTGCAAGCCAGCAACTGTATCCTGAAAAATGAACAAGTTAGACCTGCAGGCAGGCTGTTTGTTAGACCGACTGACACAGCTGGAGCAAACGGACGATCCTCCAGGCGTGTGATCTCTCTTTGGGTCTGATCTGCAGCCTTGCTTTTAGCCTAGCTCTAAGTGTCAGCACAGCAAAAGATGTCTCATCTCCTTTACAACCTCGGTTCCCTTCTACTCCCAGATCCTCAGTGGCTGCAGCCACCCAAATACCACCACATAAAGGATCGGTCAGAGTTTAGGACCCAGAGCTCTGTTTGACGCTTCGGGGATGTGACAGCTGACGGGAGGCGGGGGTGGGGGGAGAAATCAATGAAGTGTGATTTACAGAGCATCATAATGAGGCAAGATAAGGCTTGAAAAGTGCTGCCTCGCCTTGCAGACTCAATTGCCTGCCTCGATTTTTAACTGGGTTGTTTCAGTCCCTTTCTAGGATGAGACCAATTTACCTATGAAGACAAATGATCAGACGTAAAGGGAAAGCCGTGGCGGTGCCCATGCTTCGCCTGGCGATTTTTGTGCTGTGTCTGAGTCGCTCAGGTAAGTGTGATTTATTTTTCTTCCAAGATGTTCAGGGTTTGGGTTTTTTTTTGTTGTTGTTGTTTTTTCTTTTCGGTTTCGGCTGACCACTCAGATGCTGCTGGGTGGGACAGGGTAAATTCTGCCTTCCCTTGGTTCTCAGCGTAGTCCTGACTAGTAAAACATGGTTATATCATCGTCTGCCTTTGTATTGTCACCACAGCTGGTTTGACAACAAGGTTTTAATAGCCGGGGGTGGGATGGAGGGGAGAATGGTCGCTAAAGGGAGTTACAGGAGAATCTCCACCATCATCAGGAGCTAAACTGAAACGCCTTAGGGAAGCTGGTGAAAAGCTTAAGCGTCTCTTTCGCATTTCTCCGGGTGTTTTGCACCTCTGTTTAGCGGACTCCCTGCCCCAGAACTCCTAGGGGAAGATGGCAAACGGTGCTTGGGTACCTGTGTGTGCAGCGACCTGCCAGAGAGCTCCCTGACTTTAGCCTTCTCTGTGCACGGTGTGGTTAATTCAGCCACACACCTGCCCTGTAGCCGCTCTTGTCTCTTTCCAGAGGCAGTGCTGCTTCTCCTCATGGCTTTTTCTAGCTTAATTGCCAGATGAGGCTTGATCAAAGAGCTGTTTTTTCCCCACTCGGTGTGTTCTTTCTCACCTGGAACTTCTTCTTTTAAACTGCCTTCTTGCAAGTGCTGAGACTGTCTCGTAAGGGAACCAATCTTATTTCTCCTGGCTTTCTCCTTTGCCATACTTTTCAAGCCCTTTTAACTCTTCAGAGGCTTTCCCAGCAGCTGATAATCAACACAGCCACCCCTGAACCCAGCTTTATCACCTTTCTGCACTCAGAAAATCACAGTCCTCAGGCTTCCTGTGAAGTGTGGGATGTGAAATAGAATCGGACAGGGTTGGAAGGGAACACAAAGATCATCCAATTCCAACTCCCCTGCCGTGGGTAGGGACACCCTACACTACATTAGGCTGCCCACAGCCTCATCCAGCCTGGCCTTAAACACCTCCAGCAATGGGGCCTCAACCACCTCCCTGGGCAACCCACTCCAGTCTCTCACTACTCTCATGCTGAACAACTTCCTCCTCACGTCCAGCCTGAACCTGCCCATTTCCAGCTTTGCTCCATTCCCCCTAGTCCTGTCACTGGCTGATAACCTAAAAAGTCCCTCCCCAGCTTTTTTTGTAGGCCCCGTTCAGATCCTGGAAGGCCACAATAAGATCACCTGGGAGCCTTCTCTTCTCCAAATGGAACAGCCCCAACTCTTTCTGTCTGTCCTCATAGAAGAAGTGCTGCAGCCCTCTGAGCATCCTTGTGGCCCTTCTCTGGACATGCTCCTGCATCTCCACATCCCACTTGTAAGGGTGGCTCCAGAACTGGATGCAGTACTCCAGGTGAGGTCTCACCAGAGTGGAGTAGAGATGGAGAATCACCTCCCTCGACCTGCTGGCTACACTTCTCCTGATGCAGCCCAGGATCAGATGACTAATGTGGGTTAGGAACTTCCTAATCCCTGGATCATCCTTCTGGCCCTTGTAGATGGGTGTCACATCTGCTAACCTTCAGTCAAATGGGACCCCCCCTCAGTTAGAGAGGCTGCTGCAAATGATGGAAAGTGACTCTGTGAGCACTTCTGTCAGCTGTCTTAGAATCTTTAGGTGAATGCCACTCAGCACTTAGGCTTGTGTGCATCCTAGTGGTATAGTATCTTACTGTTTCTTCTTGGATTGTAGCTCTGGAGGCTGGGCACCCAGGGAACAACTCATCTTAGTATTAAAGACTCAGGCAAAGGCAGAATGAAAAGAACTCAGCCTTTTCCTCATCCTTGGTCGCTGTGTTTCCACTCATATCTGATACAGGATGGATATTCTCCTTGGTCTTCCCATTGCTGTTAATGTATTTGTAGAAGTACACTTTTTGTTGTCTTTTATGGCAGTAGCCAGATGGAGTTGCATGGGCTTTGGCCTTCCTAATTTTCTCACTTCACAAAACCTTTGTGGCCTTCTTGAGTTGCATGTCACTTTGTCTGAAGCTCATAAACTCTCTCTCTCTCTCTCTCTCTCTCTTTTCCCTCTTTGTTTTTTTTCCCCTGAGTTCCATCCAAAGTTCACTTCAGCCAGGCCCATCTTTCCTGCTGGCTTGTATTTTGGTGCATGGGGCCAGTCTGCTCCTGCACATTTAGTTCCTGCTTGAAGAGTGTCCAGCTTTCCTGGCAGTCTCCTCAGGGACTGCATCCCTGGGTGTTGCGTAGAGCAGGCCAAAATACACCCTGCAGAAGTCAGTTTTGCTGTCCCTTCTCCTTACTGGACTGGAAGTGAGGAGGAAGTTGTTCAGCATGAGAATGATGAGAGCCTGGAATGGGCTGCCCAGGGAGATGGTTGAGGCCCCATCCCTGGAGGTGTTTAAGGCCAGGCTGGATGAGGCTCTGGCCAGCCTGATCTAAGGTAGAGTGTCTCTGCCCATGTCAGGGGGGTTGGAACCAGATGATCCTTGTGGTCCCTTCCAACCCTGACTGATTCTATGATTCTGCTTCCCCAAGACTTGAAAACTCTACCATTTCATGATCACTATGCCCAAGACATCCTCCAGCCTTCACATCACCCACAAGACCTCCTCTGTTTTCAAACAACAGGTCCAACAGGCAGCCTTCCCTAGTTGGACTGCTCACCAGCTGTGTCAGGGATTTATATCCCACACACTCCAAGAACCTCCTAGACCATTTCCTCTCTGATGTATTTTGTTTTCAGCAGATGTATGGACACAGTGTTTCCTCTGCCTCTTGACCCTGGTTGGGTATTCTGTAGCAGACTCCCACCAGTGTATCGCCCTGGTTGACCTTTCCCCAGGTTGTTACCCATAAATGCCTGTCCCTGTTGTCACTTCGTTAAGCTTTAGACACACAATCCCTAACACACAGAGCCACTCCACAGCCTCTTCGTCCTTGTCTATCCTTTCTGAAGGATTTATATCACAGAATGTTAGGGGTTGGAAGAGACTTCCAGAGATCGAGTCCAAACCCCCTGCCAGAGCAGGACCATACAATCTAGCTCAGGTCACACAGGAACACATCCAGACAGGTCATAGAATCATAGAATCAACCAGGTTGGAAGAGACCTCCAAGATCACCCAGTCCAACCTAGCACCCAGCGCTATCCAGTCAACTAGACCATGGCACTAAGTGCCTCATCCAGGCTTTGCTTCAACACTTTCAGGGACAGTGCCTCCACCACCTCCCTGGGCAGCCCATTCCAATGCCAATCACTCTCTCTGGGAACAACTTCCTCCTAACATCCAGCCTATACTTGCCCCAACACAACTTGAGACTGTGTCCCCTTGTTCTATTGCTGGTTGTCTGGCAGAAGAGACCAACCTCACCTAGCTACAGCCTCCCTTCAGGTAGTTGTAGACAGCAATGAGGTCACCCCTGAGCCTCCTCTTCTCCAGGCTAAACAACACCTGCAGCTCTCTCATCCTCTCCTCATAGGGTTTGTGTTCCAGGCCCCTCACCAGCTTTGTTGCCCTTCTCTGGACAAGTTCCAGCACCTCAACATCTCTCTTGAATTGAGGGGCCCAGAACTGGACACAGGACTCAAGGTGTGGCCTGACCAGTGCTGAGTACAGGGGCAGAATAACCTCCCTTGTCCTACTGGCCACACTGTTCCTGATGCAGGCCAGAGAAGGAGGCTCCACAGTCTCTCTGGGCAGCCTGTGCCAGTGCTCTGTGACCCTGAGAGCCTGAGAGTAAAGAAGTTCTTCCTCATGTTGAGGTGGAACTTCTTGTGCTGTAGTTCATACCCATCACCACAACATCTCCTTGATAATCCCAGAAAGAGGATTCATTTCCAACTCCTGCATGAGGCTTCCTTAGATCTGGCTTACCAGCCCTATAGCTTCCAGCAAGGGAATCCCTTCACCCTGATCATTGTGCAGCACCTGTCTCAGAGAGGCCCATAGAAATAAACCAAGTGCAGCTGATGTCACTGTGCCCTGAGATGTTCAGTGTGTTTCCCTGCTCTTTCTGGCTGCAAGCCAGGCTCACCAGTGGCTCACAGTGACTGCATTTCCCCTGTGCCTGCATCTCTCTGTGCTACACCACAAGTGCCTGAAAGAAACCCCAGAACTCTTTCTCCAGTTCAAATGAAGCATTTTTAGTGTATACCATGAGGGCTACGGATTATACAATATAATTTGCTGTGATCAGTTTGCTGCAGAGCCAATGAATTACCATTCATAATGGTGTGCAAACGTAGGTGAGTGTACATGCTCCTGCAGCCCACAGTCCTGTTTACCAAGCTGCCAGACCCTCTGAAAAATAGAGCAGTTTGTGGTAAGTAACATAAAGAACAAGCATGCACCCACACATTTGCAATACCTGTGTTTTTAAGCTGTGTTACACCTAGAGTGCTGTGTCCAGTTCTGGGCCCCTCAATTCAAGAGAGATGTTGAGGTGCTGGAACATGTCCAGAGAAGGGCAACGAAGCTGGTGAGGGGCCTGGAGCACAAACCCTGTGAGGAGAGGCTGAGGAAGCTGGGGTTGTTTAGCCTGGAGAAGAGGAGGCTCAGGGGTGACCTCATTGCTGTCTACAACTACCTGAAGGGAGGCTGTAGCCAGGTGGGGTTGGTCTCTTCTGCCAGGCAACCAGCAACAGAAGAAGGGGACACAGTCTGAAACTGTGTTGGGGAAGGTCTAGGCTGGATGTTAGGAGGAAGTTGTTGGCAGAGAGTGATTGACACTGGAATGGTCTGCCCAGGGAGGTGATGGAGTTGCTGTGCCTGGAGGTGTTCAAGCAAAGCCTAGATGAGGCAATTAGTGCCATGGTCTGGTTGATTGGACAGGGCTGGGTGCTAGGTTGGACTGGATGATCCTGGAGGTCTCTTCCAACCTGGTTGATTCTATGACTTACATCATTGGACTTTGCATTTCAAACTGACAATTCTTGCATGGTTTTCCTGATCTGCCTACATGTTGGGTTGATGTAGTTTTCTTCTTTTAATATCTTCCCATTTTCTATGATTTTCTTGAGGTCTCCTCTGCTTCAGCAGCCTGCTCTTCAAGCTCAATACCATCCAAGCAAAGAGTTAAGTTATTCTGAACAGACTCACAGGTTATTTCAGCTGACACTTTCCTTCTAAGCTGGGCAGTGATGTTGCAAAGTAAAAGGCCTTAGTGATGTTTCCCCATTGAAAGTGGAATATTTCAGTTCCGGAGATACAGAATAGAAATATATCACCTGTGTGGACTGTATTTCAGACCTCTCACTGATCTTACTAGGAGAACACAGTGGCATTTATCAGTCTGGGTATTTACTACTCAAGAGTGAAAAAGAGCACCTGATGCTGACCCTGTGGATCTTCTGATGAATAGTTAAGTGTCTTGGTTCTAGTTTAGATTTCCCAGAGACTCAAATGTAGTTGATGGAACCAATAACAATTTATAGGATGCCCTTCCCTCTTCCCCTTTCTTTCCCAAAGAGAAGGAATTAGATGTAGAGAGAGGAAAAGGTAAAGCACACCCAAATATATTTATCTCACTGCAATTTGGAGTTAAAAGAAGAAAAGATTAACAATAAACACAAGGTAAAAGAGGTAGGGAAGTTACAAAGGAATAGGGAGGGGAAAATAAGATACAAAATATGTAAATATACAACCAGATTTGACAGCAATGGGTTTTTTTTGTCTGCCTCATGGGTGATGGCCATGTGGTGAAACAGAGGACCAGGAACAGGATGCAGGTTGCTGTTGAGCTGGGATGCAGAGAGAGAATGACAAACAGAAAGCCCCCCTGCTTTTATGGATCTTAGAGAGGAAGGGGGAGTGGGCTAACCACCATCACCTGGTAGTGTTCAGACCCACCCCTGGGGAGGGGTCAAGACCACCTGGGGTCAGGTTCAAGATCACTCCCCCAGGAGGGTTGACCCTGCACAGTAAGAAAGATCAGGCAAGTATATCAACTCAAGGCAAAAAAGGCTACATGAAGCAGAAACCTAGTACCAGAGGCATTGCTGCTGTGCTGTGGTGACCTTCTTTGTTTGTCTGAGGGGCACGTGGGCTGTCTTGCCTTCCTGATCCCCTGCATTGACTTTGCTGAGCGTCTATACATCTGAATTCACCGAATCACAGAGGTAACCAGGTTGGAAAAGACCTCTGAGATCATCAAGTCCAACCTATCTCCTAACCTTTCTAATTAACTAAACCATGGCACTAAGTACCTGATCCAGCCTCCAATTCCTACAGATTTTACTGGCAGGAGCTGCCCAAGGGCAGACTTGTCTCACATCATCGCTCTCTCTCCCCTCTTCAGGTCTTGCCCTGCTCCACATCTGCTTGCCAGCACAGTCCCACACTCTGTTACTCTCTTCCAGATGTGGCTGCCTTCAGCTCTATTGCCGAAAATGAGGATGCTCTTCTCAGGCACTTGTTTCAAAGCTACCAGAAATGGGTCCGCCCTGTGGAAAACTCCAATGACACCATCAAAGTCCTCTTTGGACTGAAGATATCACAGCTTGTGGATGTGGTAAGTCTTGTGTTTGGGTTGGTGAAACACCTGTTTCTCCAGGGACAGTCATGCTTTCATCTACAGGGCTGGTGGTGCTGTTGGCACCTGGCACGCCACAATCTCTTAGCCCATGGGCTCCTTGGGTTGGGTGGACTGGGCCTTTCCACATCAGAGTTTGGAGGACAACTCCCTTTCCTTCATGTCCTCCTCCTGGTGAGGCAGAGAGCAGGAGGTCAGCACAGCCTGAGCAGCCCAGGCCCACCAGGGCTGGAGCTGCTTTCTGACTCCAAAGGAAGCCAGGAAAACACCACTGGGGAAAGTAAAAATACCTTTGCTACTTCTCCAGGCCCATCAAGGCTGGAGCTGCTTTCTGACTCCAGAGGAAGACAGGAAAACACCATTGGAAAAAAAAAAAAAAAACAACAGATTAATCAAATTATCTTTCTTATCCCTGTGACAGGAATTTTGCCACCTGACAACATGAAATGCAAACTGAACACTACTGAGCATAGCGTGGTGCTAGTGGTATGACCTCCTGCCTCACACAGAGCACACGCCAGAGACTTTTCAGTTTTGCAGCAAACCTGAAGGTCCTTTTCTGCCCACTGCTCTCAGAATAAAGTCTCATAGAAGCGAGGCCAGGGGCAGCTTGTATCTTGACCCAGGGGGCCATCAAATAAGACAACAGTAGGCACCAAAACAGACAATCCCATGTTTTTGTCCGCGTGGAAGTTTTCCCTTCTGTTTCCCCTCTGTCACTGCAACAAAGAGAGGAATTTGGACATAGCTCAGAGGTACTCACACAAAAGCGTGCTGCTTACACCCACTGGCAGTGCCCACTTGTGCCAGGGAAGGCAGAGTCTTATTTAGTGCTTTGTTCACAGATTCACAGAATGTCAGGGGCTGGAAGTGACCTCCAAAGCTCATCCAGACCACCCCCTCTGCAGAGCAGGGTCACCCAGACCAGATCACACAAGAACACATTCACACAGCTCTTGAATATCTCCAGAGAGAGATACTCCACAACCCCCCTGGGCAGCCTGTTCCAGATTTCTATTACCCTCACAGGGAAAAAAAAAATCCTCCCTGTTTCCATGGCACTTCCTATGCCTCAGCTTCCACCATTGCCCCATGTCCTGTCACTGGGCATCACCCAGCAGAGCCTGGCTCCAGCCTCCTGGCACTCACCCTGCACACATTGATAAGCATTGATGAGGTCACCTCTCAGTCTCCTCCTCTCCAAGCAGCACAGCCCCAGCTCCCTCAGGCTATCCTCATAACAGAGATGTTCCATTCCCTTCATCATCTTTGTGACTCTGTGCTGAACCCCCTGCAGCAGTTCTGTCCTTGAGCTGGAGGATCCAGATCTGGACACAGTGTGGCTGTTTGAAATACATTTCTAACTCAGACCTAAAAATATCCAGAACAGAGAAACTTAGAAGTAGAAGCTCTGAGTGGAGAGGTGAACATTCTAGGGATAGGCCATGTAATGGCAACAATGGATAAGTTAATATAATTCCATTGGAGCATCAAGAGCTTTATGTCTGGAAGCACAGCTTGTACCTCCCCCTTGCTGCTTCTGCTGTGTCTGCTGCTATTTCCCCCCACTGCTGTTTTGGCTGCTGCTGCTTTTGCTGCTTTGCTGCTGCTTGGCACCTTCCTCATCTTTGTTAAGGTTATTATATTTCTGTAGTAGTTTATTTTCCTTATACTGTTATATCTAAACTGTAAGAAATACAATTTAATTTCCCCCTGACTTTCCAAAAATCCATGTTGTTGTGAGTTTATTCTACCGAGGGAGGGATCCACCCTAACCTGGGACAGGCAGAGCTCCAGAAGCAGCCTCACCAAGGGCACAGCAGAAGGGCAGGAGAACCTCTCTCAACCTACTAATCACAGCCCTTTCTAATACACCCTAGAATGGCATTGGCCTTCCTGGCCACCAGAGCACATTGCTGGCTCATGGTCAACCTCCCAGACACCAGGACCCTCAGGTCCTTTTCCCCATCACTGCTCACCAGCAGGTCAGTCCCCAAGCTATACTGATCCCTGGGGTTGTTCTTTCCCAGGTGCAAGACTCTGCACTTGCCCTTGTTACATTTCATTCCATTTCTCCCTGCCTATCCCTCCAGCCTGTCCAAGTCTCACTGAATGGCAGCACAGCCTTCTGGTGGGGCAGCCACTGCACCCAGCTTGGTGTCATCAGCAAACTTGCTGACAGTGCACTCTGCTCTCACCCAGGTCGTTGATGAATATATTGAACAGAACTGGTCCCAGTCCTGACCCCTGAAGGACTCCATTAGTTGCAGACCTCCAGCTAGACTCCATCCCATTGACAGCAACTCTCTGACTCATTTCAGGACAATGTTTTGGTTTATGTCTTCCCAAGCTCACTGCATGCTGAACAGTGTGGGGAGATGAGCAATCCTTTGAGTCTACAAACATGTTATGTCCTGACCTCACTTACTGACTGAGCCCTGCTGCTTCCCTGCTCTTTGGCATCTGATTCATTTGGGCTTCTGTGAAATGCTAGACCTCATCTTGACAGCCTTGGAAGCTCCAGATGAGAGCAGGGAGCTAGAAAGTCTGTTCACTCAATCACAGGATGTTAGGGGTTGGAAGAGACCTTCGGAGATCGAGTCCAACTCCCAGAGCAGGACCATAGAATCTAGCTCAGGTGGCATAGGAACACATGCAGACAGGGCTGGAAGGTCTCCAGGGAAGGAGACTCCATAGTATCACATCCCCTAACAGTGACTGAGGAGCCCAGAGCCATGGAGAAGGAAACAAGACTGTATGTTAAACTCTGCTGGGGCTGGGCTCAGTCTACTCCACACTGAGGAGACCCCACCTGCAGTACTGCATCCAGATCTGGAGCCCCTGTTACAAGAGAGATATGGAGGTGCTGGAAGGTGTGCAAAGAAGGGCCACAGGGATGAACAGGGGGTTGGAGCTGCTCTGCTACGAGGAGAGACTGAGGGAGTTTGGGCTGTTCCATCTGGAGAGGAGAAGGCTCCCAGGTGACCTTCTTGTGACTTTTCAATATCTTAGAGGGGCTACAAGAAACCTGGGGTGGCTGTCAGGTAGTAATAGGACTGGTGAGAATGGAACAAAGTTAGGAATGGCCAGATTCAGACTGGATTTTAGCAAGAAGTTCTTCCCCATGAAGGTGGTGAGAGCCTGGCAGGGGTTGCCCAGGAAGGTGGTGAAAGACTCATGCCTGGAGGTGTTTAAGGCCAGGCTGGCTGTGGCTCTGGACAGCCTGATGTAGTGTGAGGTGTCCCTGCCCATGGCAGAGGGTTTGGAACAAGGTGATCCTTGTTGTCCCTTTCAATCCTGACTGATTCTATGAACAGGATCTGTTTCTGCTGGCTGTTTTGGTACTGCCATTCACTTTACCTTGTGTCCCTCTAGGATGAGAAGAATCAGCTGATGACAACCAACGTGTGGCTGAAGCAGGTAAATGAGACTCTTCCATTCGATGTAGGGCTGCTGCCCAAGCTACCATCCATCCCCTTTTGTGATTTTCAGTGGCCAGAGGAAGCAGCACTGTGCCATCTTGCCTGAATCTTCTTTGCTTAGCTCCTCTCACTCCACCAAATTCATGAAGGAATAGAAAGGCAGGCAGGTGGGACTTCAGGAAGCAGGGTCCCCTCTTGTCCTGACCTGTGCTAGAGTTGTGTGCTCCAGCTAGCAACCCCTCCTGATAGGAGTCTCTGGGATGCTGTGTGGATAGCACAGCCCTGAGGGACTATCCTCTCTCAGACTTAGAGGTCACCGAAGTGCTGTCTCTCTTGCTCAGGCTAAGAGTGGTGACACAGATCTCCTCAGCACAAATAAGAAGGAAGACAAGACACCAGCTTATTGCCACCCTCCAAATTAAAGCCTGTGGCAAATTAATCAGGTGCCTCTGACATAATTGCTTCTGGAGGTGACTATAATTTATGCAATCAGGGGAAAGTTGCAGACAGAATTGTTAGGTCTCCTCTCTTCTCTCTCCTGGAGAACACTGCATTTGGTTTGTATTACATTGCACCAGTTTGCTGACCTTGGGATGATTCTTTTTTCCCAAGTCTCTCAGCCATGTGAGCATGTCAGCTGATCTCAGACAGAGGACACAAAATCACAAGCTGTACTTGTGGTGATGCTGTGGAAAATGGTTCCCAGAAGTCACTGTGTTGGTGAAGAACGTGCCTCACTCTTGTTAGTTCTCAAGTCTGGTACTCGTAGTGCTGTAGTGAGGGTAGACTTTTGAGTGGAATGACAGATTCACAGAATTAACTGGGTTGGAAAAGACCTCTAGGGTCATTGACTCCATCCTATCACCTAACCCCTTCTAATTCACTAATCCATGGCACTAAGTGCCTCATCCAGTCTCTTAAACACCTCCAGGAATGGGGACTCCACCACCTCCCCAGGCAGCCCATTCCATGCCAATCACTCTTGCTGTGAAGAACTTCCTAACATCCAGCTTAAATCTGCCCTGGCACAGCTTGAGGCTGTGTCTTCTTGTTCTGTCCCTGCTTGCCTGGCAGAAGAGACCAATCCCACTTGACTACAGCCTCCCTTCAGGTGGTTGTAGACAGCAATGAGGTCTGCCCTGAGCCTCCTCTTCTCCAGGCTGCACACCCCCAGCTCCCTCAGCCTCTCCTCGCAGGGCTGTGCTCCAGCCCCTCAGCAGCCTTGGTGCCCTTCTCTGGACACATTCAAGCACTTCAAAAGCCCATGTGGACATTGTGTGCACAGGTGGTCCTCCTCTTGAAGAGAGAGAAGCCTAGATCTTCCCTCACTGCAGGGAGGGTGAGAATCCACTTTCTTGCTGAGGAAATTTGCTGCTGATTTGGATCCAGATGCTGAGAGCCTAGCTTGAAAAGAGTTGTGATGTTACATGTTCCCTGTTGTCAGCTGCCATAGCAGAATCCCTCACGTGCAGGGGGCCAGATCCTGGTTTCCTCATTTTCCTCAGTAGACACTTGGGCAGTCTTGCTGCAAAGGTAAGCCCTCACTCTCCTGTCCTCTCCCCATTCCTGCCCTCTCTCATAGTGGCCTTCCAGTATCTGAAGAGGTACTACAGGAAGGCTGGGGAGGGACTATTTGCAAGGTCTTGTAATGACAGGATGAGGAGGAATGGGTTTAAACTGGCAGAGGGGAGATTGAAACTGGGTGTTAGGAAGAAGTTGTTTGCAGTGAGGGTGGTGAGACACTGGCACAGGTTGCCCAGGGAGGTTGTGGCTGCTCCCTTGCTGGAGGTGTTCAAGGCCAGGTTGGATGAGGCACTGAGTGACCTGTTCTAGTGGGAGGTGTCCCTGCCTCTGTTTGGGTGGTTGGATGATCTTTGAGGTCCCTTCCAACATAAACCCTTCTGTGATTCTATGATTACTGCAGCACCTGCCTCCCCCTGCACGGTCTGCAGGTCTGTAACCAACCTGTTTTACACTCCTCGTTCTCTCTGTTCCAACAAGTGTCCCCAGAAAAAAAAATTGAAGTCTCATGCTTCTCTGAGGGTAATTGGAGCATTCTAATGAGAGAAATTAGATTGCTGGTTGTAAAAATAAAATAATGATAAAGTCTGTATCATTCACTGGTTTGTTAAAAACAATGAACTACAACTACCTGAGGCTGTAGCCAGGAGGGAGTTGGTCTCTTCTGCCAGACAACCAGCAATAGAACAAGGGGACACGGTCTCAGATTGTGCCAGGGGAGGTCTAGGCTGGATGTTAGGAGGAAGTTCTTCGCAGAGAGAGTGATTGGCATTGGAATGGGCTGCCCAGGGAGGTGGTGGAGTTGCCATCCCTGGAGGTGTTCAAGCAAAGCCTGGATGAGGCACTCAGTGCCATGGTCTGGTTGACTGGCTAGGGCTGGGTGCTAGGTTGGACTGGATGATCTTGGAGATCTCTTCCAACCTGGCTGATTCTATGATAAAATGTCAATATGTAAACAATTTGTCCCTCTTTTGCCTTCTTTGCTCCTAAGCATTGTATCTCTTCACTTCTCCTTTGCTCTGCTCTACTGTCTTCCACTAACAGATAACAAGTAAGCTTTGATGATTGGTTTGTTTTCTGTCTTAGAGAGAGGCAGAAATAGAGAGTGACTTTGAGTCCCTTTGTCTAGAGAGGAGTTTGGATTTCTGTATGATTTCTAAATAGCTTATAATTGTAAATACCTGTAAATATATTGTGTATGTATGGTTGTAAACTTAGCTCTGCTGTAAATAGAGCTTTGTTTTACTTCTAACCCACCTGAGCTGGTCTGGCAAATTCCAGTAGTGGGGTGGAAATTCCTTAACTCACTGCAAGTCCTTTGCAGCCTTTGACATAGTATTCCTTGATCTGACCTTCTCGTTCTTCACAGGGACAGCAAAGTGTTCCTGTGCTTTGGGACAGCCTTCATCCTTCTGTCTGTGTGTTATTTCCAGTCAGAATACAAGGTCTGCATAAGAGAGGGACCTGAAGTGTTCAATCCTATTAGGAGGCCAAATGCAAGTCCAAGCTGCCTCAGGGCATCAGGGCTGAGATGCTAACACAGAAAGACACCTGATTCTCCATTGATGCATGAACTTGTGCATGGACAGTTCAGGTTAGCCCATCCAAGCTGGGCACCCTGCGTCATCAACCTGCCCAGAGTCATTGTCCCTTGGCTATTTTTCCACCACTCTGGCTATGGGAAATCATCTTCTGCTGGCCAAATGTGCTGCAGATTTCTGCCAAACGTGCTGCAGGAGGTAGGGACATGCCACTGTCCACTTTGGCCTTTCAGGTGTAGGAGAGGAGGAGGGGGGTAGCTACTTTATCTGATTCTTCTGCCTCATGCAGTGACCAAAAGCAGGGTCTGTGCAGGAACATGCACTGTAAACATGCTAACTTCTCTGGAGGGCTTTGGAAGCTGCGTTCAGTCTTTAGCCAGTGCAGCTCCCCAGGCTAGCTCAGCACTGTGACTGTGAGAATTTCTGAGCTGAGGTCTTGCTGGTTGTTACCATTCCTAGCATGCCTTCTCCACCCGAGGGACTTGAGAGCACTGGGACCTGGATGAAATGCAAAGAGAGCAGAAAATGTGAGCCACAGGCTCTGCTTTTCACATATGCGGATATCTTCAGGAGCTCAGGCTAAGCACTAAAATAACCATAGCCTACCTCACCCAGGTGCCCTGCTTTGGGAGTCATGCCTTCCCACAGGCTTAGTGTGAACTGTTCCCTCATGCAGTTCAGTGCCTAGGGGGGCAGAGGCAGAACAGCCAGAAGAAAGCCCATAAAATCAAGCAGAATTAAAGCAACTTCCTTCTTTGTAAGGGAAAACCACAGTCAGAAACCAGAACGCTATTTACACAGACTCTGTCCTTCTTCAGCTGCTGGGAGGATCAGAGGAGTTTGGTCCTCACTTTGGGTGTGTGAGGTTGAGGGACAGTCACTTCTTTGCAGGACTCTGGCTTTTCTTAGGTAACAAAGTTTAAATCAAATGAATTTTTTCCCCCCATTTTTTTTCTTTCTCTTTTAATTTTTCCTTTTCCTCTTCCTTTTTTTCTCTCCTCTTTTTTCTCTCCTCTTTTTAATTTTTAAATATTTTTATTTTTTTCTTTTCCTTTTGTCTCTTTACCTTTTTTCTTCTCTCTTTCTCTTTCTCTTTCTCTTTCTCTTTCTCTTTCTCTTTCTCTTTCTCTTCCTCTTCCTTTTCCTTTTCCTTTTCCTTTTCCTTTTCCTTTTCCTTTTCCTTTTCCTTTTCCTTTTCATTTTCCTTTTCCTTTTCCTTTTCCTTTTCCTTTTCCTTTTCCTTTTTCTCCTTCTTTTTCTCCTTCTTTTTCTCCCTCTTTTTCTCCTTCTTTTTCTACCTCTTTTTCTTCCTCTTTTTCTTCCTCTTTTTCTTCCTCTTTCTCACTCTTTTTCTCCCTCTTTTTCTCCATCTTTTTCTCCCTCTTTTTCTCCCTCTTTTTCTCCTTCTTTTTCTCCTTCTTTTTCTTCCTCTTTTTCTTCCTCTTTTTCTTCCTCTTTTTCTTCCTCTTTTTCTTCCTCTTTTTCTTCCTCTTTTTCTTCCTCTTTTTCTTCCTCTTTTTCTTCCTCTTTTTCTTCCTCTTTTTCTTCTTCTTTTTCTTTTTCCTTTTTCCTTTTCTTATTTTTCTTATTTTTCTTTCTTCTTTTCCTTTTTTTTTCCATTTCCTTTTCCTTTTCATTTTTCCTTCTTCCATTTCCTTTTCCTTTTCATTTTTAACTTTCCTTTTTCTTTTCTTTTTTTTCCCTTTTCCTTAGTCTTTCCTTTTCCCTTTCCCTTTCCCCCTTTTTCCTTTTCCCCCTTTTTCTCTTTTCCCCTTTTCCCTCTTCCCCCCCCTCCCTTTTTCCCCTTTTTCTTTGTTTTCCCTTCTACCTCATGTATCCAGATGCTCACATTGGTAGGAGTGGATGATAAGCATGCAGACAGATGCACAAGGTGCAAAGGTGCTTTTAGTAGTTGCTGGGAAAGCACCTGGCTTTGGGCAAGCTACAGAATCTGCTAGGGAGGGTCAAGAATCTGAATCTGGTCCACTTGCTGTGGGTTAAGCACTTGGATGACAGCCCAGAGATGGGAATTTGGCAGAACATGAGGAAGTGCAGAGCAATAGGAGGGTCTGCAGCAGCTTAGAGCAAACTGCTACAGTTGTCAGCATAGCCCATAAGCAGATTCCCATTTTAAACTGCTCAACCTCAAAGTCTGCACACAATCTGTTTTCTGCTCTAGTAAGAAGACACACAACCATTTGCCTTGCAGATATG
This sequence comes from Pogoniulus pusillus, assembly GCF_015220805.1. NCBI lineage: Eukaryota > Metazoa > Chordata > Aves > Piciformes > Lybiidae > Pogoniulus > Pogoniulus pusillus. The sequence continues at coordinate 110,007,854 of NC_087309.1, forward strand.
AAAGAGCACTTTAGCTGGGAGATAAATCAATGCAGGGGTGGAGGATGTCGGGGAGGGATGTTGTAGATGCAGCAAATAACCCAGGCCAAGGGGCTGCTCCAGTTCATCTCCAGAGGGATGGTTTTATCTCTAAGTGGCTCGCAGGGTATTTGCTTCTGTTGTGTTAATGCAGGCTATGAGCTGACTGTGTTGGCTGTGCTGCCAGTGTGCCTAGATCTGGAGGAGAGGGACTAAAAATATCTCAGTCCAGAGAAAAGAGATTTGTTCTTATATATTCCCATGTTCTGGAATTAAGGTACAAGTGAGACCAAATATCAAAAGTGAGACTATTTATTAAAGGATAAAGAGCAGAAAAGAGAAATAGAGAGAAGGGGAGAGAGAGGGGAAAACAGAGAGAGAGAAGAAAGGAGAAGAGTAGGAATGGGATTGTATTACTGTTGGCCAGAGAGGGGCAGAGAAAGGCTTTCCAAAGTCTAAGTCTTTTTCATTTGTGTTGCCCAGGGAAGTTTTCAGTGAGTGATGTCTTCAGTGGAGTTCTCTCTTTTCCAGGAGTTACTTTCTTCCTACAGCAGGCAAAACTTAGGGTGCATCATGGATGATGGTGTTTGTGGAGAGAGGGTTCCTGGGCTGCTGTTTTCAGTCTGATGGTGATATCTTCTCCCACACATTCACTCTGGGATAGGCCCAGTGTCTTCTATTCAGTTTTTCACAGCTCCTCCTGGCCAACCTAGTTACAGTAATGCATAAGCAGGTGCCAGGTGTGCTAGCAGTGGGCAGAGCTGACCCAGCAGGCAGGTCCTTTACATCAATAGTTGTACAGTCCAGGAGTCCTTGTGTCTTGCAGGGGTCCAGTGCCAGCAGTGGCTTTTGCCCCTTGCCCTTCACTTTAATGCACATCCCTGAGAATGCAGGCAAACCACCTGAGCAGCTGTTGTCTGGGAGGGAGCTAAGATGACTTCTATCTTTGTTGATTTACACGTACAAGAGAGACAAGATTTAGCCTCTTGCACAACCCTGACTATTCCCTTTCATAAGAGGCATGTTTCCAGCCTAGACCTACAGAGGATGTTCAGCACATGTGTGAGTCTGTGTCCACCTAAGTGCCCTGACTGTTGGAAACACCTGCTGGGTACTGATTCACAAAGTTCCTGCTAAATGTTCTGTGCTCTGTCTCTGCTGCTGAGGCTAAGAGCAGCACCAACCACTCTTCCCTTTCACAGTATCACAGTATCACCAAGGTTGGAAGAGACCTCATAGATCATCAAGTCCAACCCTTTACCACAGAGCCCAAGGCTAGACCATGGCACCAAGTGCCACGTCCAATCCTGCCTTGAACAGCTCCAGGGACGGCGACTCCACCACCTCCCCGGGCAGCCCATTCCAGTGTCCAATGACTCTCTCAGGGAAGAACTTTCTCCTCACCTCGAGCCTAAATTTCCCCTGGCGTAGCCTGAGGCTGTGTCCTCTTGTTCTGGTGCTGGCCACCTGAGAGAAGAGAGCAACCTCCTCCTGGCCACAACCACCCCTCAGGTAGTTGTAGACAGCAATAAGGTCACCCCTCAGCCTCCTCTTCTCCAGGCTAACCAATCCCAGCTCCCTCAGCCTCTCCTCGTAGGGCTGTGCTCAAGGCCTCTCACCAGCCTCGTCGCCCTTCTCTGGACACACTCAAGCATCTCAATGTCCCTCCTAAACGGGGAGCCCAGAACTGAACACAGCACTCAAGGTGTGGTCTAAGCAGTGCAGAGTAGAGGGGCAGAATGACCTCCCTGCTCCTGCTGACCACACCATCCTGCTTCAGCAGCAGGAGGTGCCAGGATGTGATGGGTTGGGAGCATCCCCACCCCCCAGTTAAAATTTTGCAGACCAGCTCAGAGAGCCTGGAAGTAAGATACATCTCCAAAGAGCTAAATTTACAAAGATATGTACATAATGTATTTACAGGTCTCTACAATTGCATACCATTTAGAAATGAGACAGAAATTTGATCTTCCCCTCTGGGTAAACATAAAGTCCAGAAGGGACTTAGTGCCACCCTCTCTGTCCCAGACAGAAAACCACCAGCAAAGCTCACCCATTATCTGGTCAGCCAAGGGTAGTGGAAGAAATTAGAGCAGAGGGAAGAAGCAGTGAACAGATCCAGTGCCCAAGAGTAAAGAAAAAGAGCTGTTTATACTTTGGGTTTTTGTCCTTTTTAGCAAACCAATGAATGATACAGACATTATCATGATTTTTCTTTCACAAACAATGATCTAACTTCTCTTACGATAATGTTCCAACAACCCTTTAACCACTACACAGGAGTAGAGGGCTGTGCCTGACGGCTGATGCCCAGCATGGGTTTAAGAAGGGCAGGTCCTGCCTCACCAACCTGATCTCCTTTTATGATCAGGTTACCTGCCTGGTGAATGTGGGGCAGGCTGTGGATGTAGTCTACCTGGACTGCAGCAAAGCCTTTGACACTGTCTGCCACAAGAAGCTCCTAGCCAAGCTGGCAGCTCATGGTTTGGACAGATTCACTCTGTGCTGGGTCAAGAACTGGCTGGATGGCAGAGCCCAGAGCGTGGTGGTGAATGGTGCCACATCCAGTTGGCAGCTGTCACTAGTGGTGTTCCCCAAGGATCAGTGCTGGGCCCAGTCCTGTTCAATATCTTTATTGATGATCTGGATGACGGAATTGAGTCCAGCATCAGTAAGTTTGCAGATGACACCAAGCTAGGAGCAGGTGTGGATCTGTTGGAAGGTAGGAGAGCCCTGCAGAGGGACCTGGACAGGCTGGATGGGTGGGCAGAGGCCAATGGGGTGAGATTGAACAAGGCCAAGTGCAGGGTTCTGCACTTTGGCCACAACAACCCCAAGCAGCACTACAGGCTGGGGACAGAGTGGCTGGAGAGCAGCCAGGAGGAAAGGGACCTGGGGGTACTGGTAGAGAGTAGCTGAAGATGAGGCAGCAGTGTGCCCAGGTGGCCAAGAGAGCCAGTGGCATCCTGGCCTGGATCAGGAACAGTGTGGCCAGTAGGACAAGGGAGGTTATTCTTCCCCTGTACTCAGCACTGGTCAGGCCACACCTTGAGTGCTGTGTCCAGTTCTGGGCTCCTCAATTCAAGAGAGATGTTGAGGTGCTGGAACTTGTCCAGAGAAGGGCAAGAAAGCTGGTGAGGGGCCTGGAACACAAACCCTATGAGGAGAGGCTGAGGAAGCTGGGGGTGTGCAGCCTGGAGAAGAGAAGGCTCAGGGGTGACCTCATTGCTGCCTACAACTACCTGAAGGGAGGTTGTAGCCAGGTGGGGGGTGGCCTCTTCTCCCAGGCAACCAGCAATAGAACAAGGGGACACAGTCTCAAGTTGTGCTGGGAGAAGTACAGGCTGGATGTTAGGAGGAAGTTGTTGGCAGAGAGAGTGATTGGCATTGGAATGGGCTGCCCAGGGAGGTGGTGGGGGCACCGTCCCTGGAGATGTTCAAGCAAAGCCTGGATGAGGCACTTAGTGCCATGGTCTGGTTGATTGGATAGGGCTGGGGGATGGGTTGGAGTGGATGACCTTGGAGGTCTCTTCCAACCTGGTTGATTCTATGATTCTATGATGCTATGATCAGAGAGGGGGTCCATACCTCTTCTGGTGCATGTATTGGAGCCATTAATCCTGCCACGGCACCACCCTGGCCAACTGCCTTCTTGGCTTGTGCCTTAGGCCAGATTTTAGGAGAGGCCCACCAGACACCTACCCATGCCCTTTAATCCCACACCTTCCTGGCTCCTGGAGGAAGAGGATGCTTATTCTCACTCTGTTCAGGTCTCTACTGAGGTTCTGGGTTGCTGCTTCATGGTAAAGGGCTGCAACAACAAGTTTTTCATGGTTTCTCCAGTTGTATATGTGGAATCAAAGTAGTAAGAAAGGAATGATACAGTGGGAGAAGAAGCAGAGAAAGGTTTATTTTTGGTTCTTTCTTAAGTCATGGAGGAAAATGTCCAGAGAAGACTGGGGCCTCCAGCATCCCTGGAGAGCTCTTAGTGCTGGAGCTTAATGGAAAGTGGTTCATCTTTAACTTCTTGGTATTGACCACAGACTACAGCTCTTGCTTCCTCTCACTGCTATTTCTGTGAGCAAGTGAACTCCCCCATCAGTAATGAACAGAGGTCAGACAGCTGCTTTGCTTTTGCACTGCATGTCCATGAAAATCTCCAAGCTGCTAGAGCTGCTTTGCTACCCACCTGAGGACAGTGGACAGGACTTCACCAGCAGGCTGGATATGGCATTTAGTGCCGTGTATTAGTGAATTAGAAGGGTTGGGTGGTAGGTTGGAGTCAATGATCCTAGAGGTCTTTTCCAACCTGGTTAACTCTGTGATTCAGCTTTTGCCTTTTTAGTGTGACCTCTTTAGGACTGTAACCAAGTGCTCTACAGTAGTGCTGGATTATTTTCCCTGCAATAGTGTGCTGGTCTCCCTGATGAAAGAACAGTGATCTGTTTTGCAGGGGTAGTGTTCAGGTAATAGGTGTTGTACTCTGTCCACTGGAAAAAAAAAAAAGGGCAGGTTTCCACTGAGAAATAATTGAAGACCACCTCTCTGTCACATGGGTAGTTGTACCTATGCCAGCTGGATTTTCTGTGAGGTCATTGCCAGCTGAAGCCAGCATGAGTTGGTTCTCACAGGGAAGAATCACAGAGTCACAGAATCAACCAGATTGGAAAAGACCTTTGAGATCATTGAGTCCAGCTTCTCACCTAACACCTTCTAATTCACTAAACCATGACACTAAATGCCTCATCCAGCCTTCTTCTGAACATCTCTAGGGATGGGGACTCCACCACCTCCATTCAAGTGCCAGTCACTCTTGCTGTAAAGAACTGCTTCCTAATATCCAGCCTGAACTTGCCATGGTGCAGCTTCACAGTATCACAGTATCACCGGGGGTGGAAGAGACCTCACAGATCATCAAGTCCAACCCTTTACCACAGAGCTCAAGGCCAGACCATGGCACCAAGTGCCACGTCCAATCCTGCCTTGAACAGCCCCAGGGACGGCGACTCCACCACCTCCCCGGGCAGCCCATTCCAGTGTCCAATGACTCTCTCAGTGAAGAACTTTCTCCTCACCTCAAGCCTAAATCTCCCCTGGTGTAGCTGTGTCCTCTCGTTCTGGTGCTGGCCACCTGAGAGAAGAGAGCAACCTCCTCCTGGTCACAACCACCCCTCAGGTAGTTGTAGACAGCAATAAGGTCACCCCTGAGCCTCCTCTTCTCCAGGCTAACCAATCCCAGCTCCCTCAGCCTCTCCTCGTAGGGCTGTGCTCAAGGCCTCTCCCCAGCCTCATCGCCCTTCTCTGGACACACTCAAGCATCTCAATGTCCCTCCTAAACTGGGAGGCCCAGAACTGAACACAGCACTCAAGGTGTGGTCTAAGCAGTGCAGAGTACAGGGGCAGAATGACCTCCCTGCTCCTGCTGACCACACCATTCCTGATGCAGGCCAGGATGCCACTGGCTCTCTTGGCCATTTGGGCACACTGCTGGCTCATGTTCAGGTGGGTATCAATCAGCACCCCCAGATCCCTCTCTGTCTGGCTGCTCTCCAGCCACTCCAACCCCAGCCTGTATCTCTGCATGGGGTTGTTGTGGCCAAAGTGCAGCACCCTGCACTTGGTGCTATTGAATGCCATCCCATTGGACACTGCCCATCTGTCCAGGCGGTCAAGGTCCCGCTGCAGAGCCCTTCTGCCCTCCAACCCAGCCACATCTGCCCCCAGCTTGGTGTCATCTGCAAACTTGCTGATGACTGACTCCATGCCCTCATCCAGATCATCTATGAAGATGTTAAAGAGGATGGGGCCCAGCACTGATCCCTGAGGGACACCACTAGTGACAGCTGCCAGCTGGATGTGGCACCATTCACCACCACTCTCTGGGTCCGGCCCTCCAGCCAGTTCCTAACCCAGCACAGAGTGTTGCCATCCAAGCCATGGGCTGACAGCTTAGCCAGCAATCTGCTGTGAGGGCTTGAGGCTGTGCCCTCTTGTTCTGTCCCTGCTTGCCGAACAGAAGAGACCAACCCTACCTGGCTACAACCTCCCTTCAGGTAGTTGTAGAGAGCAATGAAGTCTGCCCTGAGCCTCATCTTCTCCAGGTTGCACACCCCCAGCTCCCTCAGCCTCTCCTCACAGGGCTGTGCTCCAGCCCCCTCACCAGCCTTGGTGCCCTTCTCTGAACATGTTCAAGTATCTCTATATCTTCCCTAAACTGAAGGGTACAGAAGAGATGCCATATTCAAGAGAAGAGGCTCCTTCCTCTGTATTGTCCTCAGATGAGGTGGTCCAGGTAGTGGGTGAAGTAAGAGTCCAGTGCCCTCCTGGAGTTGAGGCTGCCTACAAAGGGATAAGTTGCTGGGGCCCAGCTGTAGTTAGAGGGGCAGTGCTTGTGGGGATAGATGTCTCCCAGCCATGTCTGCCTGGCATTCTCTCTGCAGCTGAGCAGTCTTATGCCAAGCTCTGCTCATCGTGCTGTGCAATACAGTCCCTTTGAGGCTGCTAGTGGGAAGAGGAATGAGACTGTTGTGAGTGGAGTGTGGAGGACTTTACTGGCTCGTTACAGGAATGGATGGACCACAAGCTCTCCTGGAACCCAGAGGAATATGGTGGGATCACTGCCATCCGTGTCCCCTCCGAGTCCTTGTGGCTTCCTGACATCGTTCTGTTTGAAAAGTAAGCAGCACGGCTCCTTGCTCCCTGCTTGAGCTCCCAGAGCTTGAGTGAGGCATGCCTATGAAAGCCATGGAAAGACTGTGCCTGCAGGCAGTAGAAATGCTGGCTTCTCTTGTGAGGGGCTGGGGTAAACACAGTTCTAAACTCACTGCTGTTCCTTGCTGTCCACCTGACAGTGCCGACGGGCGCTTTGAAGGATCCCTGATGACCAAGGCCATAGTGAAGTACAATGGAGCAGTGACCTGGACACCACCAGCCAGTTACAAGAGCTCCTGCACAATGGATGTGACTTTCTTCCCCTTCGACAGGCAGAACTGCTCCATGAAGTTTGGGTCGTGGACGTATGATGGCAGCATGGTGGACTTAATTTTAGTAGATGAGAATGTAGACAGGAAAGACTTCTTTGATAACGGGGAGTGGGAGATCTTGAATGCCAAAGGTATGAAGGGCAACAGGAAGGATGGTCTGTACTCTTACCCCTTTGTCACTTACTCCTTCGTGTTGAGACGCCTCCCACTATTTTACACTCTCTTCTTAATAATCCCTTGCCTGGGGTTGTCATTCCTAACTGTCCTGGTGTTTTACCTGCCTTCAGATGAAGGAGAGAAGCTTTCCCTCTCTACATCGGTTCTGGTTTCCCTCACTGTGTTCCTCTTAGTGATTGAGGAAATAATCCCTTCCTCTTCCAAAGTCATCCCTCTGATTGGTGAGTACCTGCTGTTCATCATGATCTTTGTGACCCTCTCTATCATCGTGACTGTGTTCGTTATCAACGTCCACCACCGCTCCTCCGCCACTTACCACCCCATGGCTCCCTGGGTCAAAAGGCTCTTCCTACAGAAGCTGCCTCGGCTGCTGTGCATGAAAGGCCACGTGGATCGCTACTCCTTCTCAGAGACTGAAGAAAAGGAGACCACCTTGAAACCAAAGCTCCTGGGGAAGCAGAAGCACAAGCAGACAAAAGACGGAGACAGAATCGTTATTGCCTTCCTGGAGAAGGCAGCTGACTCCATTCGATACATTTCCAGGCACGTCAAGAAAGAGCATTTCATCAGACAGGTAGGTGAAAGGAGGGATCGTGGTTTCCTCAACAGCAATGGCTTCCAAGCTGTTAACTTTTTAGAATCATAGAATCATAGAATCATAGAATCATAGAATCAACGAGGTTGGAAGAGACCTCCAAGATCATCCAGTCCAACCTATCACCCAGCCCTAGCCAGTCAACTAGACCATGGCACTGAGTGCCTCATCCAGGCTTTTCTTGAAGACCCCCAGGGACGGTGCCTCCACCACCTCCCTGGGCAGCCCATTCCAATGGGAAATCACTCTCTCTGTGAAAAACTTCTTCCTAATATCCAGCCTATACCTACCCTGGCACAACTTGAGACTGTGTCCCCTTGTTCTATTGCTGGTTACCTGGGAGAAGAGGCCAACCCCCACCTGGCTACAATGTCCCTTCAGGTAGTTGTAGACAGTAATAAGATCACCCCTGAGCCTCCTCTTCTCCAGGCTAAACAGGCCCAGCTCCCTCAACCTCTCCTCATAGGATTTGTGTTCCAGGCCCCTCACCAGCTTCGTTGCCCTTCTCTGGACATGTTCCAGTACCTCAACATCTTTCTTGAATTGAGGGGCCCAGAACTGGACACAGTACTCAAGGTGTGGCCTGACCAGTGCTGAGTACAGGGGCAGAATAACCTCCCTTGTCCTACTGGCCACACTGTTCCTGATCCAGGCCAGGATGCCATTGGCTCTCTTGGCCACCTGGGCACACTGCTGGCTCATCTTCAGCTACTGTCTACCAGTACCCCCAGGTTCCTTTCCTCCTGGCTGCTCTCAGCCACTCTGTCCCCAGCCTATAGTGCTGCTTGGGGTTGTTGTGGCCAAAGTGTAGAACCCTGCACTTGGCCTTGTTCAATCTCATCCCATTGGCCTCTGCCCACCCATCCAGCCTGTCCAGGTCCCTCTGCATGCCTTTCCTTTTTCATCTTCATAGATGATGGAAGAGCAGTGGAGGTGTTTTACCTTAATTTCATCAATGGTTATCAATATGTGCAGGGTGAGTGGCAGGAGGCTGGAGCCAGGCTCTGCTGGGTGATGCCCAGTGACAGGACAAGGGGCAATGGGTGGAAGCTGAGGCATAGGAAGTTCCATGTGAAGCTGAAGAAGAATTTTTTTCCTGTGAGGGTGACAGAGCACTGGAGCAAGCTGCCCAGGGTGGTTGTGGATTCTCCCTCTCTGGAGATATTCAACACCGTCTGGAGGTGTTCCTGTGTGATCTGGTATAGGTGATCCTGCTTTGGCAAGAAGGCTGGACCAGATGATCTTTCAGACTCTCTTCCAGCTCCTGACATTTCATGATTCTATTATTCCTCCTGCTCTCATCTAAGACATGTCCAGGGAGATGCCCCTGACAGATAAATAAGACATGAAAAACTCTCTGCTTCAAGGAGTACTGTATCGTGGTCAGCAGCAATAAGACATGAAGCAATGGCTACAAATTGGGTCGTGGAAGGTTTCAGGTTGATATAAGGAGAAACTTCTTTACAGTGAGGGTGACAGAACCCTGGAGCAGGCTGCCCAGAGAGGTTGTGGAGCTTCCTTCTCTGGAGACTTTCAAACTTGTCTGGATGCATTCCTGTGCTGACTACCCTGGGCGATGTTGCCTTGTCAGGGAGGGTTGAGTTGGATTATCTCTAGAGGTCCTTTCCAACCTCTAACATTTTGTGATTCTGTGGTTGGGAGCTGTGGGAGTCCCTGCTCTTCACAGGCACCAGCTACTCCTAGAAGAATTTCTGCTTTGGGATTATTTGCCTAACTTTATCCTAGTTAATTTGGGGACTGACCCGAACTTGGAAAACCTCTGAACCATCACATGCTCTGAAGAGTCTATCTTCCACAGCACTTGCAGGAAGGCTCTGCAGCAGTTGCCAGGTCTCAGCCCTGGTCCCTTGGCAACTATGCTCCATGCAGCTGCCCTGTTCTGAGTAGAGGTCCTTTAGATTTTTGTTAACATCAATTCATATTAGTCCTTAAGTATCATCTTCATTCTTCTTCCAACCATCCACTGAGCTATTGAAAAGGCAGGTTACTGTGTGCATAAAAATGCATCTCATGTAGGGGTGATACAATAGGATAGTGCACTTAGCAGCCCATGGAAAAAGAGAAATTGCAGTTAGCAGCCTCCTAGCAAACAGGATTTTTCCCTAACTGTGCTGAGAAGACCTCAGCAGAAAGATGAGCAGTACACCAGACACAGAGTATGTGAGCAGATAGTGTTCCTGACTGAAGCCTTCTCCTTGAAGCTTAAATAATTCTTAATAAAAGAAATCCCTGGAATTGGCTTACAAATAGCTGAGAGTAGGGTTTTGATAAACCTCACAACAAAAAGCCTCACCCCCGAATGCACAGAATCTGAGCCAGCAGAGCACTTCAGCAAACACAACCCCCTGGGGCCACTAGTACTGGAAGCAGTATCTGCCTTGAAGCATTGTGTTGGAGCCAGTTCCTGGTGCTTGAAGGGGGAATGCAGTTCTGTGAAAAGAAGCACACAGTTCATTAAAGCCATCTGGAAGCTCGAGTCTGTAAAATGTTGACATATGCACTTAGCTGAAAGCTTTTGCACAAGCTGAAAGAGGTCTGACTACCATGCATATAAAATTATGGGATTGTTTTGGGTGACTTGCAGCTATGGGATCACAGGATCACAGGATGTTAGGGGTTGGAAGGGACCCAGACAAATCACCAAGTCCAACCTCCCTGCCACAGCAGGACCATACAATCTAGCTCAGGTCACACAGCAACACATCCAGACAGGCCTTGAAAGGCTCCAGAGAAGGAGACTTCACAACTTCTCTGGGCAGCCTGTGCCAGTGCTCTGTGACCTTTACAGTCCAGAAGTTCCCCCTTGTGTTGAGGAAGTTCCCCCTGTGCTGCAGCTTCCGTCCATTGCTCCTTGTCCTATCCCAGGGAGCAAGTGAGCAGAGCCTGTCCCCCCCCCTCCTGACCCCCAGCCCTCAGATATTTATAAACATTTATTAGATGCCCTCTCAGTCTTCTCTTCTCCAGATTAAACAGCCCCAGGTCCCTCAGCCTCTCCTCATCAGCAGTGTTCCAGTGCCCTAATCATTCTAATGGCCCTCCCTTGGACTTCTCCATCAGGTCCCTGTCCCTCTTAAACTGGGGAGCCCAAAACTGAATGCAGTAGTCAAGATGAGGTCTCACCAAGGCAGAGTAGAGAGGGAGAAGAACCTCCCTGGATCTGCTCCCCACATTGCTCCTAATGCACCCCAGGATCCCACCGTCGCTCTTAGCCACAAGGGTACATTGCTATGTGTGATGGTTTGGGTGTTCCCCCCCCCCCCCCCCCCCACCAGAATTTCTCTTACATAATGCCAAAATTAACATGAAAATTAAAATTACAAGACCTAAGATCACACTCAACAGAAATGCCACAGTCTCACGTGAATAAAATTCAGAGCGAGGGTTATGTACCTGGGCCTTAGGCAAAATTACTCTCATTAAAGCTGTGGACAAAGCAGTATCATTTCCTGTAATGTTACTGGTAAAAGACCCTGTAATATTAAATCAAACATATCCAAGGATGTAACCCCCAAAATTTCAAAAAAAATGGTGTAATCTTGGATTTAATCTTCTTCAAAATTAGATTAAACAAAAGCTAACCAATTTGAGCTTTAATCCAATTATAGACCAGAAAGCAGAAAATAGGCCACACAATAGCCCCCACTAAGTAAAATATCTTCATTAGCTTCATTCTGATTCCCGGAGTTAATTAACAATCACTCAAAATTAATTTGTCCCATGTTGAGTGCCAAAATAAAGGATAGAATCAACCAGGTTGGAAAAGACCTCCAAGATCATCCAATCCAACCCATCCCCCAGCCCTATCCACTCAACTAAACCATGGCACTAAGTGCCTCATCCAGGCTTTTCTTGAACACCTCCAGGGATGGTGCCTCCACCACCTCCCTGGGCAGCCCATTCCAATGCCAATCACTCTCTCTGGCAACAACTTCCTCCTAACACCCAGCCTATACTTCGCCCAACACAATTTGAGACTGTGACCCCTTGTTCTGTTGCTGGTTGCCTGGGAGAAGAGGCCAATCCCCACCTGGCTACATTCTCCCTTCAGGTAGTTGTAGGCAGCAATGAGGTCACCCCTGAGCCTCCTCTTGTGATGATGTGAAGATTTATGTGTTACCTCCCCACACACACTTTGGAAATCACCCAGACTAGACTCAGAGGCTCTGGAAATTGAATGAAGCTTAATATTTACAGCTTAGCACAATATACAAGCAGATATTTACAGTATATACAGTTATACACAGAAATAGACAAGGTAAAAGGTAATACAGAAACACAACTCCCCTCCCAGAAACCTGAGTCTCCAGAAGGGGCTCCCAACTGCCCTTCCACCTTCTCCCACCCCTCTGCCTTACCCTAGATGTTGCCTTGTGCCCAAGGAAGAATGGAGGGTTGGCCAGGGGTGCTAGGAAGTAGGTGGATTAATCAGGTTAGGTGAGAGAGAAAAATGCATCTCACAACTCGGACCGAGAGTGACTCTCTTATCTAAGTTTGAATTCTTGCTCTTACACATCTCAGCAAGCCTATGAGTGAAGCAGACATCACCAGTGCTTCCCTTTCACAGCCTGTAATCTAGTTCTTCTCACCAAAACATGCTATCTAGCTTCAAACTAGCACAGTGCAGTAGACATCACCATTGTTTCCCTTTCACAGCCTGTAATCAAGTTCTTCTCACTGAAACATTCCAGCTAGCTTCAGGCTAGCACATTATGCCATGGATGTTATCCACCAGCACTCCCAGGTCCCTCTCCACAGGGCTTCTCTCCAGCAGATCACCTCCCAGCCTGCACTGAAAAAGGTGTTCTGTGTCAGCGTTAGCACACAGCATACCAGAACCTTCTCATTTTTAAGATAGGATTTTGAAGACTGCAGATGTGTAGCACTACCAACAAACTCCTGGGCTCATCACTATTTCTGTTTGTTCTCCCTCTTTCCTCCCCAGGTTGTCCAAGACTGGAAGTTTGTAGCTCAAGTCCTGGATCGGATCTTTCTTTGGTTGTTCCTTGTGGTGTCAGTGACAGGCTCAGCTCTCATCTTTACTCCTGCATTGCAAATGTGGCTGAACAGTGCTTTGTAGAAAATGCTCACACAGTAGCACAACCTGTGTCATGACAAGGGTTGGGGAGTCCCTTGGAGCTTGGTCTCTATGGCATGGGAAGCGAAGCAACACAGAGAATGAGAGAAGGTGGTGGTAACAGTGGACATTGGTTAGTGTTTTCTGTCTCCATACAACTCTACCAGTTAGGGATTTGGCTGAGATCAGAGAAGAGCTTTGTGTGCAGCTGAGTCCTAAAATTAACTGAGAGAGAGAGGGTTGGAGTCAATGATCTATGGAGGTCCCTTTCAACCACTAACATCCTGTGGCCCTGGGGTAATTAGAGTTGCACAACTAGGTTTGTAAGTATTTTAGCATCAACTGGGTTATATGACAATAAGCACCAAGATTTCTAGTTAAAATGTGAAGTGGTAATTCTGGCACAAGGATTATACTTAAGAGGTAGATCTGCCAGTTAAAAGGATGCTTTTTACAGGAGGTGACAATAGGAAGAGAAATCGGTACCCAGCTGATCGGTGCATTGCTTTGTGCCTGTGTCAGAGCTGATAGTCACGTAGCATGTGCACCAGGAAAAGTACAAACACCCTTGTCGTGGAGGGCTAGATGAGATACTCCATACCTTGCCTCTGTTGCCTGACCCCACTGCTTGGATCAGCCCAAAAGTGGCAGATTTTGCTGCTCTGCCCACCTGCTACCAGACCTTTTAGCGTGCACATCCCATCTCTCCTATTAGCCAGCTACAAGGTGTGACCCAATTTTCCTTATCACTTGCAACTTTGCCTGCTGATCTGAAGGCTGAAGAAGTAAGGACTTATCCCCATGCTTCACATTTAGAAATCATGATTCCTACACCTGCTTGTTCACAAGAGCAGTGGAAGATCATCTGAAGCATGGAGAAAGATGTCTGTGCTACTTCAGAAAGCAACAGCTTGGGGTTGTTTTTTTTCCCCCCTACCTGTTTTGGGGTTGTTCTTTTCCCCCTACCAGTTCAGGTGGAGGAAAGCTGAAGACATAGTTTTTGGGAAATGAAACTTGTGGTTGGTAAAGAAGCAAAGTTCCTCCTGAGAGCTGTGGGATGGGCTGGCTGCTGGGGAGATGAATTTTTTGGGTGGTGTCGTTGGTATTTCTCAAGCAGCTCAGGATTTTGATTCCTCTGATTTGTTTGAATGGACTCCCTCTGCATGATTATAAACACTTCTTGCAAGTGTAAGTGAGACCTGACAGAAAACACATAGATAAAGCTCTCACTACTTTTGCTGGGGCAGGGTTTGCTTTGTCTGTATGCAGATAATCCCATTCATCACTTGCAAGTGTTTTCAAGGCTAGCAAGGAATTTGGAGACTTTATTTTCCACAGTCTTAATGTGCATCTGGTGTTAGAGCTTGCAACTTTCTCCCTAGGTTGGAAGGCACTAAAAATGCATGGAGATATTCTTGTGCTTGGCTTATACCTGCATACCTGACCTCTATGAGTTAATATCACCCTATCCTCTTGAGTCACTGAAGAAAGTTCTGTTCACCTGTACACTCATTATTAATAAAGGTGTATTTAGTAAACAATTCCTGGGGTGAGAGTGCTCCTGCGGGGCCTTGTTGTTTTGTGTGCAGTTCTGGAGCTCCCAGCACTAGAAGGCCATAGAACCAGAGGAGGCCTTGAAGATGCTCAGAGGGCTGGAGCAGCTCTGCTGGAACAGTGTGGCCAGTAGGACAAGGGAGGTTATGCTTCCCTTGTACTCAGCACTAGTCAGGCCACACCTTGAGTGCTGTGCCCAATTCTGGGCTACTCAATTCAAGAGAGATACTGGAATGTGTCCAGAGAATGGCAGTAAGTCTGATGAGTGGTCTGGAGCACAGTCCTGTGAGGAGAGGATGAGGGAGCTGGGGGTGTGCAGCCTGGAGAAGAGGAGGCTCAGGGAAGACCACATTGCTCTCTACAACTACCTGAAGGGAGATAGTATTCAGATAGGGGTTGGTCTCTTCTCCCAGGCATCCAGCAACACAAAAAGGGGATGCAGTCTCAAGTTGTGCCAGGGTAGGTCTAGGCTGGATGTTAGGAGGAAGTTCTTGCCAGACAAAGTGATTGGCATTGGAATGGGCTGCCCAGGGAGGTGGTGGAGTCACTGTCCCTGGAGGTGTTCAAGAAAAAACTGGATGAGGCATTTAATGCCATGGTCTAGATGACTGGCTAGGGCTGGGGGATAGGTTGCAGTGGATGATCTTGGTTGGGTAGGTTGCACTGGATGGATAGGTTGGATAGGTTGGCCTGGATAATCTTGGAGGTCTCTTCCAGCCAGGTTGATTCTATGATTCAATGATTCTATGGAGACAGGCTGCAAGAGTTGGGGTTGTGCAGTCTGAAGAAGAGAAGGCTTTGAGGAGATGTTGGAGTGGCCTTCTAGCATCTGGAGTGGGCTACAGGAAGGCTGGGGAGAGACTATTTACAAGATCTTGTAATGACAGGATGAGGAGTAATGGGTTTAAACTGGCAGAGGGGGGACTGAAACTGGATATTAGGAAGAAGTTGTTTGCAGTGAGGGTGGTGAGACACTGGCACAGGTTGCCCAGGGAGGTTGTGGCTGCTCCCTCGCTGGAGGTGTTCAAGGCCAGGTTGGATGAGGCTTTGAGCGACCTGTTCTAGTGGGAGGTGTCCCTGCCTATGGTGGGGGGTTGGAACTGGATGATCCTTAAGATCCCTTCCAACCTAAACCATTCTATGATTCTGTGATCCTAGAACACAGAAGGAGGAGAGCAGTGGCCAAAATTAGCCCCTCAGGATTTATCCCTTCCAGGACAGTGAGTTTGAGGAGGGAGCATTGAGGTTTTGCTGTTACGTTGCAGAAAACTAGAACAGCCAAGGACTTTCACAAAAGCTGATGGGAGCACACCAGGCTCCCAGTCTGAGCACACCAGGCTCCCAGTCTGTGTCAAGCACAACTGAAAATGGCAAAAGGAGGATCCAAAATTTACTGTGTGGAGGGAGGAGAGGGCAAATCGACTTTAAATCTTTATTAGAACACCAGGCTGATGGGCTAACCTGCCCAAACCCTGTTGTCTGAGGTCCAGGGGCAAGACATGTGTGGTACTGTAAATAACAAAGACAAGGAGCTTGTGCTGGGACACAGAGGCCTCCTCACTGGAGATGAGAAACTGCACAACTGCAAATGCCTTGAGGAAAAGCCAGGGATTTTGTTAAGCTCAGTTGACTGACTGTGGGGTGGTAGCTGTCATGCCTGAGACGCCAGTGCTGTGCACCTCCAGCCACAGCTTTTCATTGCTCATGTGGTCATGGACTGTAATAGTGAGCAGATGTCTCACCTGTACAAATGAAGCTTTGGGGCTCAGAGTGTGGCTCTCCATTTCAAACTCCTTCCCTTTCCCCTTTCCTCCTTTCTGATTAAAGAGTCGGCGTCGCACGGGCCATTAAGTAGCATCTCTAACCACATGGTACAGCAGGGAGGTTTTTGTTCTCATTTGTTTGTTTAAAATGCAAGCTCTCCAAGAAGGTGTATCCCAGGAGTGATATTTAATTGATTGGTTGACAAAACAAACCATGCTTGTTCATGCATCTGTCTGTTGGCTGCTGCACCTCGGCACAGAGTTCAGGGGGATTACAGAAAGGACATTTTTCTTCTCTAAAATCACAGCTGCCTGTCTCAACCACCAGATTAAGAGAGTGATGTTCTTGCAGCTCCACCTTCATCTCTGTCATATGCATTTATTTATCTATTTATTTATTTATAGAAGAAAAAAAAAAAGAGTAAAAGGCCAGACAGAGACTTAAGGAACAGATAATTATGCCTTGTGATGTTCACAGCAGAGGCTGATGCATGGCTGACACTGGAAACACTGCATTGACACCATACAGTTACATTTAGAGCCTCCTATAATGAAGAGGCCTCTTT
Source organism: Pogoniulus pusillus (assembly GCF_015220805.1). NCBI lineage: Eukaryota > Metazoa > Chordata > Aves > Piciformes > Lybiidae > Pogoniulus > Pogoniulus pusillus. The sequence continues at coordinate 110,024,605 of NC_087309.1, forward strand.
ACTATTGAAGCCAGTGGCTTTGACTGGCCCAGTGCCTTCTAGAGAGGAATCTGTCAGCACAAACAAACAACATAAATCTAAACAGACAAGGGACCTGAGGGCAAGCAGTCCAGGTCAGGTGAACATCTGCAAGGTGTTTTAGGATTAAACATGTGGCATTTGGCTGCTGGCCACGTTTAAACCATGACACCTTGGTTATATAGCAGCCACCTCAGCCCCAAAGGATATGTCTCTACAATTATGGGTTTGCATATTGCAGCACTGACCCATGAGGAGCCAGCAGATGGCCAGCAAATTGCAGGAGACAGGGCCCCACTGTTTTAGATTGCACTGGAAATGTTAAATGGTCAAGGCTTAGTTGTACTTTCATTTTGAATATTGGCTGCCTTGATATAAGAACACAATAAAAAGTGTTCATCTAGCCAATAGGACTATGGTATCTCACCTAAGAGTCATTCCAAAAATGAGCTGTTGTACAATGAGAGAAACAGAGGAAACCTGACTAACTCAAAGCTGAGAAAGACTTAGGAGAGTAAAATGAGGCCAGGTAGAGTCTTTGGGCAGCACTCTCAGAAGTGTCTGCACTGTCCTAACAGCTTCCTATACTGAAATCAAGGGGAAAGCTCAGGAAATTCCACTGCTCCTGTGATCTCCAGTGTGGTTGTTGTTGCTGATCTTGCTGAGGGAGAAGACAGACAGTCCAGAATTCCAAGCCATTCTGCTGCAGAAATACACACTCCTCTCCCAATTTCAGTCTTCTCATTCTGCTTTGAGTTGTTTGCTGTTCCAGGGGGCACTTTCCTCTCTTTCTCTTTTCTTCTCTGGCTTGGTGCTGAGAAGGTGGTGAGGGGAGGTGTTATGTATTAGGAGAGAAATAGAGGGGACAGCTCTGAACAGAAAATTAAGTTATGTGTCTGCTATTAGTGGCTGGATAAAGAGCCCTGCAGTTCCAAACACACAAAGGATTATAAACACCCAGAGAAATACTCTGTCTATCACCATAGCTACATATTTCCAATCATCTTCCACCTGCAAAAGAGAAACAACAATAGAAAAAAAGAGGAAAGGATAAACTACACATAACACAACATGCAGTTGTTACTTGACATTACACAGTAGAAATGCTCCTTGTGCTTTTGAGTGTGAGGAAGATCACACATGCTGGCAGGAATGTTGCTTGTGCTTACAGTGGCTGCAGTTCTTGAGTGTTTCTAGAGTGGGTTGGGTTTTTTTATCAGTATTGCTTTGGACATTCAATCCTGTCCTAGTTTGATGATGGCCTCCTGAACACTCAAGTCTGATGGCAAGATTCAGCTGTGGCATGGACATTAATTCATAGGATGTCATCATCTCACCTTATAAAAGGACCAGGGGGTCTGGGGTGATGAAAAGCTAAACATGACCCAGCAGTGTGGGTGCAGCCCAGACAGCAACCCTGTGCAGCAAGAGCAGTGTGGCCAGCAGGGCAAGGGAGGGGATTCTGCCCCTTGGCTCTGCTCTCCTCAGACCCCACCTGCAGTCCTGTGTGCAGCTCTGGAGCCCTCAACACAAGAAAGACATGGAACTGTTGGAGCCAGTCCAGAGGAGAGTCATGAAGATGATCAGAGGGCTGCAGCAGCTCTGCTGTGAGGACAGGCTGCAAGAGTGGGCACTGCGCAGTCTAGAGAAGAGAAGGCTTTGGGGAGACCTTGTAGTGGCCTTCCAGGATCTGAAGAGGGACTATAGGAGAGCTGGGGAGGGACTATTTGCAAGGTCTTGTAATGACAGGATGAGGAGTAATGGGTTTAAACTGGCAGAGGGGGGACTGAAACTGGATGTTAGGAAGTTGTTTGCAGTGAGGGTGGTGAGACACTGGCACAGGTTGCCCAGGGAGGCTGTGGCTACTCTCTCGCTGGAGGTGTTCAAGGCCAGGTTGGATGAGGCCTTGAGTGACCTGTTCTAGTGGAAGGTGTCCCGGCCTATGGTAGGAGGTTGGAACTGGATGAGCTTTGAGGTTCCTTCCAACCTAAACCCTTCTGTGATTCTATGTAGTGGGTGCAGAGTGTAGTGTTTTAACAGCAGGCAGATCCACTGTAGCTGCACATTGCTAGTCCCTGCCAAAGGACTCGTCCTGACAGCCCACGCAAGAGAAAGTTTGCTCCTCTGGCCCAATTTGCAACACTGCCACTCCAATAAAGACCCACTGATTTTAGCTAACTGGATCACTGGACACAGGGATCACAGCAAAGCAGCAGCCCTGAGCAAACCACAGTGTCATGAGGTACGCAGGCTGGAGTAGATTTTTTTATGTCTGAATCACAGAATTAACCAGGTTGTAAAAGACCTCTAAGATCCTCGAGTCCAACCTATCACCTAACACCTTCTAATTCACTAAAGCATGACACTAAGTGCCTCATCCAGACTCCTTTTAAAGAGGTCCAGGCATGGGGACTCCACCACCTCCCCAGGAAGCCCATTCCAGTGCCAATCACTCTTACTGTGAAGAATACATCCTAACCTCCAGCCTGAACCTGCCTTGACATAGCTTGAGGCTGTCCCCTCTTGTTCTGTCCCTGGGTGCTTGGCAGAAGAGACCAACCCCACCTGGCTGCAGCCTCCCTTCAGGTAGCTGTAGACAGCAATGAGCTCTGCCCTGAGCCTCCTCTTCTCCAGGCTGCACACCCCAAGCTCCCTCAGCCTCTCCTCACAGGGCTGTGCTCCAGGCCCCTCACCAGCCTTGGTGCCCTTCTATGGACACATTCAAGCACCTCAACATCTTTCTTAGATTTCAGGGCCCAGAATTTAACACAGGACTCAAGGTTTGGCCTAACCAGTGCTGAGTACAGGGCAGAAGGACTGGACTTCCCTGGTCCTGCTGGCCACACTATTCCTGACACACACCAGGATGCCACTGGCTCTCTGAGCCATAAACCTCGGAACCACATGCAACGAAGATGCTGCCTTTTGAACCATACCTACATTCAGGCACCAGTGCATGAATGAGTTGAGCTGAAATATGCTACTCTTATGCAAAACCATTCTGCCTCATGCCATTTTCAAAATGAAAACTCTGGCTGGAGCAAAGTAACACGAGGCCAGAAGTTCAGACTGCATCATGAGAGGCTTCCTCATTTCAGTTGTTCTGGGTTTGGGGATCATTCACAGAATCACAGGATGTCAGAGGTTGGAAGGAACCCAAGGAGATCATCAAGTCAAACCACCCTGCCACAGCAGGACCATACAATCTAGCTCAGGTCACACAAGAACACATTCAGACAGGCCTTGAAAGTCTACAGAGAAGGAGACTCCACAACCTCTCTGGGGACTCTGTATCAATGCTCTGTGATCCTTACAGGAAAGAAGTTCCCCCTTGTGTTGAGCTGGAACCTCCTGTCCTGCAGCTTCCCTTCATTGCTCCTTGTCCTATCCAAGGGAGCATGCGTGCAGAGCCTGTCCCCCCACTCCTGACCCTCAGCTCTCAGATATGTATAAACATTTATTAGATGTCCTCTCAGTCTTCTCTTTTGCAGACTACACAGCCCCAGGTCCCTCAGCCTCTCCTGATAAGGCATTCACTCATATAAAACTATTGACTGGTAAAGAGCTCTCTGCAGAAGGATCTTCCACTGATTTTTCCAATTTCTTGGTATTATTCTCCCAGAGGCTGCTGCTGTACCTCTTGTGAAAGAAAGTGCTGCAGGAATTACAGATGCTGTAAAGGCTGCTGCAGTTTTTAGACAGCTCTTACCTGTACAGGACAAGTGGATGGCACCACCCATATGCCTCTGCATTTCTAGCTAGGGCAGAAACAGTCCTCAGAATCATTTCCTCACTGCTTGCCTGCAAACAGCTCCCCCCCCTTTTGTTTTTCCTTCAAAGAGAGGATTCCTCTGAAATTAAAAACTCTGCTTTCAAGACATGAAAACACAGCATGTTTTGAAAGACACCAACTGAGAATGGAAGACTTAAGGAGCTGTACAATCATGGGAGGCTTCATGCAAAGCCTCAGGAACAGATTGAGATCACTTTTCTTGTTCCATCCCCAGTGGGTCACTTACTTCCTTTCTGTAGGCAACTTGGATTCATTCATAGGTACATTTTCTTATCTAGACTCAGCAACCCCAGTTTCTCTGAGCTGCCCTCCTGCATCATTTCACAGATTCACAGAATGTCAGGGGCTGGAAGGGACCTCCAAGGCTCATCCAGACCAACCCCTCTGCAGAGCAGGGTCACCCAGACCAGATCACACAGGAACACATCCAGGCAGGGTTTGAATGTCTCCAGAGAGGGAGAATCCACAACCACCCTGGGCAGCCTGCTCCAGTGCTCTGTCACCCTCACAGGCAAAAAAATCCTCCTCAGGTTTCCATGGCACTTCCTATGCCTCAGCTTCCACCCATTGCCCCTTGTTCTGTCACTGGGCATCACCCAGCAGAGCCTGGCTCCAGCCTCCTGCCACTCACCCTGCACACATTGATAATCATTGATGAGGTCACCTCTCAGTCTCCTCATCTAAGCAGCACAGCCCCAGCTCCTTCAGGCTCTCCTTGTAACACACAATCACAGAATGGCTCAGGTTGGAAGTGACCTCAGAGATCATCTACTCTAACCCCCTGCCATGGGCAGGGACACCTCTCGACTAGACTTGGTAGTCTAAGACCTCAATGAACCTGGCCTGGAACACCTCCAGGGAGGAGGCATCCACAGCCTCCCTGGGCAACCTGTTCCAGAGTTCCAAAGTCTTGTACTCAAGAACTTCTGCCTAAGACCCAACTTAAATCTACTCTTCCTCAGGGATGTCTAGGAAAAGTTCCCTAGACCTCAGGATAAGTCCCTCTGCAACCTTCCTGTAGGATCTCCTCAGATATTGGAAGGCAGCTTTAAGGTTCTCCTGGACTCTTTTCTAGGCTGAACAGTTCTTCCTAACATCTCCTCTATCCAGACATTTCCAGTCACTGGTGAGAAGAATCTATCTGTATTTTCACATTGAAATCAAACATTTGAAAAGGACCATCCATTCCCTTCATCATCTTTGTGTCTCTGTGCTGGACTGTCTCAAGCAGCTAGCTCTATGTCCTCCTTGAACTGGGGGTCCCAGTTTTGGTGGAAGTGTGGCTCCATACCCAGCTGGGTGATCGCATCACTTACCTCTTTGGTCTCATTTTGCGACCTCATGTTCTCCGCGATGAACTGAACGTTACTAATCACATCCCTCACTTCTGGGGAGTACTCCATGTGCTCTGACATCCATTTCAGTGACTGATAGCTCAGTCTCCTTCTTTTGATGGTAGTGACTTCAGCTGCTTTGTCACAGCGACTGCATTGCTTCTCCTTGTGTAATTTGGTATCTTTGCGTTTGTTGTGCTTTGGCTTGCCTGATGTATTCGCTGATCCTTTTTTGTCTTTTCTGGAGGTGTTTTTTTTCTGCTGCTCTAGTGGCCTCTGCATCAACAGAACTTTGGGCAGCAGCCCAAGAAAGATGGTTTTGACCCATCTGGGCATTGTGTGTGTTGTTGGAGTCCTGTAATGTATATTCAGGACAAACACCGTGATGACAATGGACAGAGTCACAAATATCATAGTGAAGAGTAAGTATTCTCCTACGAGGGGAATTACTAAAGAGGTAGATGGGATCGTTTCTGTGATCACCAGTAAAAACACAGTCAAAGACAGGAGCACAGAGATGCAAAGAGTCACTTTCTCACCACAGTCAGAGGGCAGGTAAAAAACTAATACAGTTAGGAAAGAGATGAAGAGGCAGGGGATGATTAGGTTTATGGTGTAAAACATTGGCAGCCTTCGGATATAGAAGGAATATGTTATGTCTGTGTAGATCTCCTCGCAGCAGTTATATTTGATGTCATGTTTATAGCCAGAAGCATCAACTATTTCCCATTCGCTGTTCTCCCAGAACTCATTCATATCTACTTTGGATCCAATGATCAAAAGATCAATTTTGGCTTTGTCATAGGTCCATGAGCCAAATTTCAGTGAGCAGTTCTGATGATCAAATGGGAAGAAGGTAATATCCATAGGACAGGAGCTCTTAAAAATAGCTGGTGGGGTCCAAGTGATCATTCCATCGTAGCGAAGGAGGGCTTTGGTCTTGCCTTCAACTTGGAAGTCTCCCACAGCACTAGAAACACAAACAAGGCAAAGAAAATTAAGTCACCAGCAAAAGTGAAGTGCCCTTCATAGACATTTGTGCTGGTTTGAGGCTAATTGGAATATTTTAATGAGATGGATTAGATCATTGGCTGTGATCATCCCAGAGCACAGAAACAGACTGCCTAGGGAGATTGTGGAGTCTCCTTCTCTGGAGATATTAAAGAATCATCTGGATGCATTCCAGTGTGATCCTGCTCTGGCAGAGTGATTGGACCAGGTGCATCTTTCATGTCTCTTCCAGCCCCTGATATTCTATGATTCTGTGAGAAGAAAATATCAGTGATGTCTACATCACTCATTGGTTCTGCTGAGAGATATAAAACCAAGAAACATAGACAGAAGTCAGTCAGTTCCTGGCTGCTGCTGCTTGCCTCATTAACTCCTCTGCCTGGATCTGTGTAACCTGAACTAATCATTCCTCTTGTCAACCTTTTGCATCTCACCACTGCATGTAAGTGGGATCCTGAGATAAGGGAAGGGGGTGTGAGAAGAAGGACGGGGGGTTGGTCAGGAGCCTTCTTGGGCAGTATGGCTGTTCAGGATGGATTTTGAATTTCTGTATTACTTTTAACTTGCATATAGTTGCATGTAGCTGTAAATACCTGAATATGTTGTGTATATAGGCTTGTAAATTTGTGCCATGCTGTAAGGATAGCTTCATTCCTTAGCTTCCAGCCATCTGAGTTAGTCTGGTGAATTTCGGGGAGTGTGAGTAAACTCCCAAACTACCACAGCATTGCAAGAGGATACTTTTGAGAAAAAGGGTAAAAAAAAAAGAACAGTGTTCATCATACTTATTGTACAAGACAATATCTGGCTTCCAAATTTTGTCTGCTGGTACTCGAACAAATTCGATGCCGTTGTATTCTCTGGGATCCCACCGCAATTTGTAGTCGTTCCAGATCTGAAAGAAGAATGGACATGGGTTTAAAAACCCTCGTGTTATCAGGGAATAAGCTGCTTCTCATGCCTTTATGATGAATCCTGAAAGGGCAGTAGGTGTAGAAGGGGACAACTGTCAAAAAGATAAAGCCATGACCTAGAGAAATGCTGGGCGTGCGTTACTATCTCCAGCATTGATTTGCTGCTTCGTCCTCTGTGAAGGGGTGGGATGGCAATTTCTATCCATTGCTGACATGATGAGATCCCTCCTCTGTCCTGCTATGTCAGTATAGACCCTCCCCCAGTGCAAGGTTATTTGCTGGGTTAGGGATCAGTTACACAAATTGAATATTCACAGGTCCCTGGGCCCTGTTGAGATGCACCCAAGAGTGTTGAGAGGACTGCCTGATGTTGTTGGTCTGCCACTCTCCATCATTTTTGCTGCATCATGTCAAACAGGAGAGGTGTCTGAGGACTGGAGGAGAGCCAATGGCACTCCAGTCTTCAAAAAAAGGGAAGAGAGACCAGTCAGCCTCACCTCCATCCCTGGAAAAATGATAGAGCAGCTCATTCTGGAGGCTATCTCTAGGCACTTGGAAGGAAAGAAGGTTATCAGGAGCAGTCAGCATGGATTTACCAAGAGAAATCAGGCTTGATTAACCTGATGGCACTCTGTGATGCTGTAACTCAATGGGTAAATGCTTGCAGAGCAGTGTATGTAGTCTGCCTTGACCTTAGCAAGGCTTTGGACACTGTCTCCTATAACATCCTCATGAGCAAGCTCAGGAAGTGTGGCATGGAAGAGCAGGCAGTGAGATGGGTTAGGAACTGGTTACACACTAGAGTACAGAGTGGTGACCAATGGTGCCAAGTCCAGCTGCAGAGCTGTAACTAGTGGAGTCCCCCAAGGATCACTGCTGGGTTCGGTGCTGTTCAACATCTTCATCAATGACACTGATGAGGGCACAGACAGACAGAGTCTGCTCAGCAAGTTTGCTGATGATATCAAACTGGGAGGTTTGGCTGAGACACCTGGAGGCTGTGCAGTGATACTTGGACAGACAGAGCTGGGCAGAAGGGAACCTAAAGAGGTTCAACAAGGAGGAATGCAGAGTCCTGCACCTGGGAAGGAACAATAAACTGCACCAGAACAGATGGGCAGGTGATCTGCTGGAGAGCAGCCCTGTGGAGAAGGACCTGGCAGTGCTGGTGAGCAAGAAGTTCTCCATGAGACAGCAATGTGCTCTTGTGGCCAAGAAGGCCAATGGGATCCTGGGCAGCATTCAGAGGAGTGTGGGCAGCAGATTGAGGACTCTACTCTGCCCTGCTGAGACCTCACCTGCAATATTGCCTTCAGTTTTGGGCTCCCCAGTTCAGGAGGGACAGAGATTTGCTGGGGAGAGTCCAAGGGAGGGCCATGAGGACGCTGGAGGGGCTGGAGCACTGTCCTGTGAGGACAGGCTGAGTGACCTGGGGCTATTTGGTGTGGTGAAGAGAAGCCTTAGAAGGGGTGCAGTCAATGTTCATAAATATCTGAGGGCTGGGGGTCAAGAGGGAAGGGACAAACTCTTCTCAGTTAAGAATAAAGAAGCTACTTTTTCATCTGTGACTGTGGAATAGTGGAGGTTCTCCTTATTCACATCTTAAAAACCTTCACTGCAGAAGAAGTGCTTGTTCTGTTGATTATAGCTGAGAAGATGACCTACATGTCACCACATCAATGCAAAATGCAGAATAAATTCAAATGCAGTCACTTACGTGTCTGAGCCACAGATTTGTTTCCATAATCTGATTGACTTCATCCTAGAAAAAAACATAGGCATGCACACCTTAGCTCCATAAATCTGTTACAGGATCCTGAGATGACCACCAAACTATTCTGATAAAAATGGAAACTTGGAAGCTGGAATTCCACATTAACTGATAACAGAGTCTTCTCTGACTGATTTCAGGAGCTTCCATATTGTGCATAGGCACGTCCAGCACTACTGAAAATTCTGTAAAGCTCTACTGGAAACCCATGCCCCTGTCCTGGAATGGGCTGCCCAGGGAGGTGGTGGAGTTGCCATCCCTGGGGGTGTTCAAGAAAAGCCTGGATGAGGCACTTAGAGCCATGGTCTAGTTGACTGGACAGGGCTGGGTGCTAGGTTGGACTGGATGATCTTGGAGGTCTCTTCCAACCTGGTCAATTCTAATAGGCCTATTAGATATCTTGGCTTGCCCCACCCTTCTGCTGATGGGAGAAGCAAGGGTGGGAAGAAAACAAAGGCTTGGGCCACTATGCCCCCTCCCAAATTGATAAATAGGTACCCCCAGATATCTATGCACTTGCATAAGTGTCTTGCCCAAATAAGGGTAAGCAAGCCCTGGCTTCACCTGATGTGTTCAGTTTGGCAAATGCCATTCTGATTGGTGAATCTCTGTGGCCAATGGAGCCATTGCACTTGAGCAAAGAATGTAAATGGAGCTAAACTGCAAGCAGTTCTGCTGCCTCTGGCTCACTCTGTGCTACCCTTCTCTGTGTTCTGCTCTGCTCAGGCAGTGTGCTCTGCTCTGCCTCATGCTTCAGACCAGTTTAGCTCTGATGTTTTGGGCTTGGACTACCTGGAGACTTAAGTGCCTCAAGTTTACCAGGGGAAGGCGTTAAGTGCCTCATAATACAGTGAGAAGTGCCACCAATATGGTGCTCTCTGCAGGTTTGCAAGAGATCTGGCCTGCACCTTTGCAAACCTCCATGCCAAGAGGAACCAGGATCATGTCAGAGATCATCTGCCTCTTTCCCAGCACCCTTCTAGAAGCCTCTCAACTGCTATCAAGATGCTGAGCAGTTCTAACACTGCTGCAAAGGAGCCAGGGACTCTCTCTGAAGTCTACTCCACTGTTGTGAGTACAACAGACTCTCTAGGGCTCCAAGCTCCCTGTTTATAAGTGGGGGAGAGTCATTCTGTGGCTAAACCTCTTGCAATTTTCTGATTCTCCTAAATTAATGAATTGTCCATAAGCATCCTTGTGAAGATTTTCCTGATCATATTAGAATCATAGAATCAAGCAGGTTGGAAGAGACCTCCAGGATCATCCACTTCAACCTATCCCCCAGCCCTAGCCAATCAACCAGACCATGACACTAAGTGCCTCATCCAGGCTTTGCTTGAACCCCTCCAGGGACAGTGACTCCACCACCTCCCTGGGCAGCCCATTCCAATGCCAATCACTCTCTCTGCCAACAACTTCCTCCTAGCATCCAGCCTAGACCTCCCTCGGCACAACTTGAGACTGTGTCCTCTTGTTCTGTTGCTGGTTGTCTGGCAGGAGAGACCAACCCCACCTGGCTACAGCCTCCCTTCAGGTAGTTGTAGAGAGCAATGTGGTCTTCCCTGAGTCTCCTCTTCTCCAGGCTGCACACCCCCAGCTCCCTCAGCCTCTCCCCATGGGGTTTGTGTTCCAGGCCACTCACCAGCTTTGTTGCCCTTCTCTGGACACCTTCCAGCACCTCAACATCTCTCTTGAATTGAGGGGCCCAGAACTGGACACAGCACTCAAGGTGTGGCCTGACCAGTACTGAGTACAGGGGCAGAATAACCTCCCTTGTCCTACTGGCCACACTGTTCCTGATCCAGGCCAGGATGCCACTGGCTCTCTTGGCCACCTGGGCACACTGCTGTCTCATCTTCAGCTACTCTCTACCAGTAGCCCCAGGTACCTTTCCTCCTGGCTGCTCTCCAGCCACTCTTTCCCCAGCCTGTAGTGTTGCTTTGGGTTGTTGTGATCAAAGTGCAGAACCCTGCACTTGGCCTTGTTAAATCTCATCCCATTGGCCTCTGCCCACCCACCCAGCCTGTCCAGGTTCCTCTGCAGGGTTCTCCTACCCTCCAACAGATCAAGAGCTGCTCCTAGCTTGGTGTCATCTGCAAACTTTTTGATGCTGGACTCAATCCCCTGGTCAAGATCATCAATAAAGATGTTGAACAGGACTGGCCCAGTACTGATCCTTGGGGAACACCACTAGTGACAGCTGCCAAATGTTTCCCACCTGTAGCAAGGGGTTGAAACTGGATGATCTTTGAGGTCACTTCCAAAGTAAACTGTTCTATGATTGTATGGTTCTAACTGTGAGACACACGAGGAGCTACACTGTTTTGACATGAGCCTGTGTGTCTGGATGTGTTGCTGTGTGACCTGAGCTAGAGTGTATGGTCCTGCTATGGCATGGAGGGGTTGGATGTGATGATCACTTTGGATCTCTTCCAACCTCTGACGTCCTGTGAGACTGTGAACTTGGGCCAGCCCTGTGAAGAGTGAAAGAGCAGTAATACTGCTGCGCTGGGTGCCTGAGGCTGCTGCCTGGAGCACAGAGATTTGATGCTACAGAGTCAAACAAACGAGTTTTTGTGTAGTTCAACCTGCTTGTTTGAGCATCCGGCAGAGAGAGCAGCAAAGGTCTCATTACGTTCGCATTCTGCCCCTGTACTCTGCACTGGTTAGACCACACCTTGAGTGCTGTGTTCAGTTCTGGGCCCCCCAGTTTAGGAGGGACATTGAGATGCTTGAGCGTGTCCAGAGAAGGGCGACGAGGCTGGGGAGAGGCCTTGAGCACAGCCCTACGAGGAGAGGCTGAGGGAGCTGGGATTGGTTAGCCTGGAGAAGAGGAGGCTCAGGGGTGACCTTATTGCTGTCTACAACTACCTGAAGGGAGGTTGTGGCCAGGAGGAGGTTGCTCTCTTCTCTCAGGTGGCCAGCACCAGAACGAGAGGACACAGCCTCAGGCTGTGCCAGGGGAAATTTAGGCTGGAGGTGAGGAGAAAGTTCTTCACTGAGAGAGTCATTGGACACTGGAATGGGCTGCCTGGGGAGGTGGTGGAGTCATTGTCCCTGGGGCTGTTCAAGGCAGGATTGGACGTGGTACTTGGTGCCATGGTCTAGCCTTGAGCTCTGTGGTAAAGGGTTGGACTTGATGATCTGTGAGGTCTCTTCCAACCCTAATGATACTGTGATACTGTGATACTGTGATATGCACACACCACAGGGTCAGCTGTGAGAGCTGCAGGAGCAGTGATGTAAAGCTGCGTTAGCAAGTCGTGTGTGCCTGCCACCATCCCCAAGCCTCAGCCAGCTTTCTGCGATGAGACTTACCACGTTCGTCAGCTGGGTGATGGCGAGTTCAAAATACACTGTAACAGGATCAGACACATTTTCCACCGGCCTGATGAACTGGTTGTACTGGGAGAAGAGTTTGTGAAACAACCGCTCCTCGGATTCGCAGCCGGCAGCGTCTGTGTGGGTGGGGACAAAGAACAGTGATGTGAGATGTAAGGAATCATGGAATCACAGAATGCTCAGGGGCTGGAAGGGACCTCCAAAGCTCATCCAGACCAACCCCTCTGCAGAACAGGGTCACCCAGAGCAGATCACACAGGAACACATCCAGGCAGGGTTTGAGTATCTCCGGAGAGAGATATTCCACAGCTTCCCTGGGCAGCCTCTTCCAGTTTTCTGTCACCCTCACAGGGAAAAAAATCTTCCTTAGGTTCCATGGAACTTCCTATGCCTCAGCTTCCACCCATTGCCCCTTGTCCTGTCACTGGGCATCACCCAGCAGAGCCTGGCTCCAGCCTCCTGCCACTCACCCTGCACATATTGATAAACATCTGTGAGATCACCTCTCAGTTTTTTCTTCTCCAAGCTAAAGAGCAGCAGCTCGCTCTGGCTCTCCTTATAAGAGAGATGTTGAAGGAAAGAAGTTGCTGGATAGCAAACTATTCCATGTTGTATTTCTGCATCCTGTGCTTGTAACCCTGTATCACAACACAGGAGCAGAGAGAGTACAGGGCTGGCAGATGCTGTCGGTGGAAAGCCTTCTCCTACAGGATGCTGCCCACTGCTACATGGCTCCTCGAAAATGGGAGACTGGGAGGCTTGGCTGATACAGCTGAAGGCTGAGACCTGGAGAGACAGAGCTGGGCACAGAGGAACCAAATGAGGTTCAACAGGGACAAGTGCAGAGTCCTGCACCCGGGGAGGAACAATAAACTGCAGCAGTACAGGCCAGGAGGTGATCTGCTGGAGAGCAGCCCTGTGGAGAGGAACCTGGGAGTGCTGGTGGACAAGAAGCTCTCCATGGGGCAGCAATGTGCCCTTGTGGCCAAGAAGGCCAATGGGATCCTGGAGGACATTCAGAGGTGTGTGGGCAGCAGATCCAGGGAGGTTCTCCTCCCTCTCTGCTCTGCACTGGTGAGATTTCATTCTGAGTACTGCATTCAGTTTTGGCCTCCTTGGTTTGGAAGGGGCAAGGATCTGCTGGAGAGAGTCCAGCAGAGGGCTACAAACATGATTAGAGAACTGCAGCACTGCCTGATGAGGAGAGGCTGAGGGAGCTGGGGGTGTTTAGTCTGCAGAAGAGAAGACTGAGAGGGGATTTAATAAATATCTATAAATATCTGAGGGCTGGGGGTCATGAGGTGGGGACAGGCTCTGCTCACTGCTCCCTGGGATAGGACAAGGAGCAATGGATGGAATCTTCAGAACAGGAGTTTCCAACTCAACACGAGGGGAATCTTCTGGACTGTAAGGGTCACAGAGCACTGGCACAGGCTCCCCAGAGAGGTTGTGGAGTCTCTTTCTCTGGAGGCTTTCAAGGCCTGTCTGGATGTGTTGCTGTGTGACCTGAGCTAGATTGTATGGTCCTGCTGTGGCAGGGGGTTGGACTGGATGATCTGTTTGGGTCCCTTCCAATCCCTAACATCCTGTGAGCCTGTGAAATGTCTCCTGAGGTAGATCTAGCCTATGGGTCTCCATTTGGACCACTCTGATACCAGAATGAAGTAGAATAAGGTGGTGTGACACAGTAGAAGTACAATTTTTGTGGATTTCAGCTTTGGGGATTTTTTCTTTTGGTAGGACTGAGAGTTTATGAAAAGAAATGAAAAGATCAAGCCTGCAACTACTGGATCAAAATCTATGTCAGAAACTCTTGATTAGGTGATAAAAATGATGCCCTCCAACCTTAAAAACTATGGCAACATTTTATCCTGATGCTTGCTGCTTTGTCTCTTTAAGGAGCACAAATTTTGCTTTGAAATAAGTTAATCTATTAAGTTTTATGAGAAAGAAATAGAACAGCATGCAATACAGAGCTCTTCTTTGGGAGCAAGCAGATCACAGCTATAACCTCCAGTCAATGCAGGACAGACTGAAAGGCTCAGCAGGAAGAGTTGCCTCAATGCAGTCAAGAATCTATTACATACAGCCCAAATTTGAAATAGTTGTTTTCACAGTGCTGAAATCTGCAGAATGATTTCTCTGTGAGAGGCTAAATCATGTGGAGTTGAGATCAGAAAAAAAAAAATACTTTTCTTGATCAACTTTGCTATTTCACAGAATCACAGAAACTTAGAGGTTGGAAGGGACCTCCAGAGATCATCCAACTCAACCCCCCTGCCAAGGCAGCATCGCCCAGGGTAGTGAACACAGGAATACATCCAGGCAGGGCTTGGAAAGTCTTCAGAGGAGACTTCACAGCCTCTCTGAGCAGCCTACTCCAGGGCTCTGTCATGCTCACTGTAAAGAACTTTCTCGTTTTGATCTGAAACCTTCTCTGTTCCAGTTTGTAGCTGTTGCTACTTGGCTTATTGCTGCTGACCATCAAAAGGAGATTTGCCCCAGGCACTTGGCCCCCACTCCTCAGATATTTCTACACATTGATCAGATCTCCTCTCAGCCTTCTCTTCTCCAGACTAAACAGCCCCAGGGCTCTCAGTCTCTCTTCTTAGAGGAGATGCTCAAGTTCCCCAGTCACCCTCTTGGCTTTCTGCTGGACTCTTTCCATCAGGTCCCTGTCTCTCCTGCACTGGGGAGCCCAAAACTGGACACAGTATTCTAGGTGAGGTCTCACCAGGGCAAAGTAGAAAGGCAGAAGAACCTCCCCAGCCCTGCTGTCCACACTTTTCCTGATGCCATTGGCTCTCTTGGCCACAAGGGCACATTCCTGGCCCGTGCAGAACTTGCTGCCCACCAGCACTCCAAGGTCTTTCTCCACGGAGCTGCTTTCCAGCAGGGCAGCTACAACCTGTCCTGGTGCCTGTTGTTATTCCTCCTCAGATGGAATGCACTATTATAATTCAGCACTTAAATTCAGAATACTTTACAAGGCAAAGAGTTAGGTTTTGCTCCTCATATTGTGTACAGCTCTGTTATCAGAGTTAGATGACAATGGCAAAGAAAATGCTGATAAAACTGAAGAAAAATTAGTTATTCAGATACACAGTGATAAGTTTTTTGTCTTGTTTTCAGACTGCAGCAGAGGACATTAGGAAAGCAATCATGATAAGCATTTTATGACTGCAAATGTTAGACACAGGAAGGGTTCATGTCAGGTAATGCAGTCTCTAGCAAAGCACAGGACATAGATTTGCAATTTACATTTACTTCAGTGAGCACAAGGGCCTGGGGTTGCACAGATGTCCTACAGAGAGATGCTTGGTCTCAGCATACTGCTTTCGTTTTCATGCTTAGGCCATCCTCACCCTGATTAAAATTAAATGAAGAAAATAGAAAAAGAAATTAAAAAGGAAGTTTTTCTGCCTCTAAGGTGATACAAAGAATGATCAGATTCAGGGAGTCATCACAATTGGAAGCTGAAATGTCATTGATGACTTACATGCACGGGAAGAAAATTCTAGTTGAACTTCCACAGCTTGATGCTTTGTTTCATCCTTCTAGCAGCATCCAAAGAAGGAACAGGAGTGTCTTTATAGTTTGTGCCTGTTTGTGCAGCAGCTGTGCCATTCCATTCAGAGAGGAAATTGCCATTTCCTTTTTTTTGGATTTCACTACCCTCATTCACTGCACTGTGGCTAGAAGTACCCTACCAGGGGAGTTTCTTGCCAAAGGCTCCTGACAAATGCTGGTGAGTCTGAAATTGTGTCTGATGTGAAACGCTCCTAATGGTTCCTAATACACACATGGCTTAAAATCAGTAGCAGAGGAGTATTTAGGCCTTTCACCTTTATCACAGGATCACAGATGTTAGGGGTTAGAAGGGACTCAAAGTCCAAAACCCTCTGTCACCACAGGACCTTACAACCAAGCTCAGGTCACACAGCAACACATCCAGACAGGCTTTGAGGGTCTCCAGAGAAGGAGATTCCACAACTTCTCTGGGGACCCTGTTCCAGTGCTCTGGGACCCTTACAGTAAAGAAGTTCCCCCTTGTGTTGAGCTGGAACCTCCTGTGCTGCAGCTTCCATCCATTGCTCCTTGTCCTATCTCAGGGAGCAAGTGAGCAGAGCCTGTCCTGTCCTCCTGACCCCCAGCCCTCAGACATTTATAAACATTTATTAGATCCCCTCTCAATTTCTCTTCTGCAGACTAAACAGCCCCAGGTCCCTCAGCCTCTTCTTATCAGGCAGTGCTCCAGTCCCCTAATCATATTCATAGCCCTCCCTTAGACTCTCTCCAGCAGATCCCTGTCCCTCTTCAACTGGGGAGCCCAAAACTGAATGCAGTACTTAAGTATGCAAGTACAGATTCTCATCACATTAGTGCTGCCTTAAGACAGCAGTACTCAAGTATGAAAGTACAGATCCTCATCACATTAGTGCTGCCCTAAGACCTTATTGCTTGCTAACACAAGCCCTGTAACTCACACATGTCCTGGTCATCAGCAGAAATGAAGCTTTCAAAAGATACTTAGTGTCTTGAAATCAAAACATCCTGCTGAACCCCAGTGAAACTTGTACATGGAAATCACTCCCAGCATATTTAACCATAGGTCACAAACAACAGTGAATGACAGTGTATCCAGTTCTTCCTTTTGAAGGTGTAAGTACTGGATGTGCACATCTTCAGCCTGCATTATTTCACAGAATCACAGGAACATCCAGGTTGGAAAAGACCCTCAGGATCATCAAGTCCAACCTAGATTCCTGCTCTACAAGATTCACCTTAAACCATATCCTGGGATAACCTGGAACACCTCAAACCATGACAGCATCACATCCAAAGGACCCTTAAACACATCCAGGGTGGGTGACTCCACCTCCTTGGACAGCTCATTCCAGTCCCTGACCACTCTCTCTGTGAAAAACCTTTTCCTTAAGTCCGTTCTAACCTCCCCAGCCTCAGCTTGAGGTCATTCCCCCTTTTTTGTCTCCAATTACCTATCAGAAGATACCAGCAGCAGCCTCTCCACAATGTCCCTTCAGGTAGTTGTAGACAGCAATGAGATCTGCCCTCAGCCTCCTCTTCCTCAAACAAAAGCAATCACAAAATTGAGGCACAAATTGAAATTAGTAGAACTCCAATTTAATTGTCATCCTTTGGTGGAAAAAAGTTCCTTGGTAAGTCATTGAACCAAAAGGTAGAGTTTCACTTGTGCAAAGTGGTATTGCTTTAGCTCTTCCTCAAATGCTGTCAAAATGCTACAGATTTCAGGTTAGAAATGGCTGGGAGGAGGTTTGCACTGAGTTAATTCCAGCAAAACAGAAGCAGAGACAGCGACTGGAAAATATTTTTAGGTACTAGCATCAAAGAGAGCCTACCTTTAATGAAGGATGTGAACAAGAATGCCCACACACAGAAAGCAGGGCAACGGCAACATAGCCACCTCTCGGGATGCATTGCTAGCAGCAGAGTAGAGCTTCCTTTCCAGAAGATGCCTGGTGAAAGGAACAGGAGGCAAGAAGATAGACGAGCCCTTGGATGGTGAGCAGCTGGTACCAAGATGGATTTCAGTTTTGCATTAGCAGCAGACTGCAGTCTGCAGAAGCCTTGCAGGATTATTTCCACTCTCACCAGGCAAGGAGAGCTTTTCCTCTGCAGAACGAAGGGAGTCAGACAGCATCCTATCAGGTGACTTTTCACATTTCCAGTCACCCGCACCCTTGCCTCTGGGGGAATGTGGAAGAGTGCAGGAGAGAGAGAGACAGAGAGAGGGAAGGCAAATCACAGGGCAGCCACCGTGGAGCAGGGGGGAGGAACTCACTCAGCCCTCCACTCGCTGGTTAAAGAAGGCTCATCCAAACTCAGCTGCTTTAGCTATTCGCTGGTGCTCACCTGAATAAGTCCATCAGAACATGCAGAGAGACATCGTTTCTTGGCGGCTCAGGACTAACTCTGCAGCAGGACAAATGAGTGCTTGGCTGGTAAAAAAACCTCTACCAGAGACCATCCAAGCTTTGAAACAAGCACAACATCATATGACAGAATTTCCTAACAGTTCTGCAAATGAACAAACCTTAGGCAAGTAGATTTATTACTACCATCTGGCAAGAACAACTAAGCATGCTAAGTTCTTTCCTAGCACACAAGTCAGCTTACAATCACATTTCCCTGTAGTTTTTATGTGTGTATGGAGATATCTATGCCAGTAGCTTCCTAGTCTGGAAATGGAGCAGTAAAATAAAGGGAAAATAATAAGGGCTACTGTAGAAGTACCTGACAGGCCAAGTTCACTGGGACAGAGTTTAACTCTAAGCTATAGAAGTTTAAGAAAAAGAGATCATGGTCCTGTAGGGATTAATACTTGTTCACTCCTCAAGTGTGCAGTATGCAAGATCTTACACCACAAATGACCCAAAAGAGTACACAGGCAAAGAGTCTGAGAAACTACAAGGATGATGAGGGCACTGGAGCACTGCCTGATGAGGAGAGGCTGAGGGAGCTGGGGCTGTTTAATCTGCAGAAGAGAAGGCTTAGAGGGGATCTAATCAATGTCTATACATATCTGAGAGCTGGGGGTCAGGAGCAGGAGGACAGGCTCTGCTCACTTGCTCCTTGGAATAGGACAAGAAGCAATGGATGGAAGCTGCTGCACAGGAGGTTCCAGCTCAACACAAGGGGGAACTTCTTTCCCGTAAGGGTCCCAGAACATTGATACAGGGTCCCCAGAGAGGTTGTGGAGTCTCCTTCTCTGGAGCCTTTCAAGGCCTGTCTGGATGTGCTGCTGTGTGACCTGAGCTAGATTGTATGGTCCTGCTGTGGCAGGGGGATTGGACTGGATGATTTCTTTGTGTCACTTCCAGCCCCTAACATCCTGTGACCCTGTGCATTGAGGGTCCTGTTTAAATGCAAATGGCTGGAGGGCAGAACAAGCCATTTGGTGTCATTCAGTCTCCCAGAAAGCAGCTTAGACAGGGAATCTCCTTTATGTGAGCTCAATTCAGCATGAACAAGTCTGAGTGATTTGATGGACGATTCGATTGAAACAGAAATGCTGCTGACTTTCAGGCAGCTACACTGCTGTGTAGAAACATAGAATCATAGAATCAAGCAGGTTGGAAGAGACCTCCAAGATCATCCAGTCCAACCTAGCACCCAGCCCCACCCAGTCAACCAGACCATGGCACCAAGTGCCTCATCCAGTCTTTTCTTGAAGACCTCAGGGGATGGTGCCTCCACCACCTCCCTGGGTAAGTGTGGAGAGAAGAGAAAAGCCACAAACAGAAGAAGGATGCCCTTCACAATGCAGAACAGAAGTAATGCAGCAGCTCAGGATAAGAAAGTGACTTATCTTCTACAGAGATTGTTACAATATGAGTGGAAGGAAAGAGGTCTCTCAGGAAGAAACAGGCTTTGCAAGGAGTTGTTCGACACAGAGAAGTTGATAAAGTTGCCCACAGCAAGTGTTGAGAGAGAAAATGTCAATCTTGGATGATTATTCAGCAGAAGGCCTGCTCCAGAGCTCACTGGAGTCAGGGAGCCTTGAACAGAGAGATGAGAAAACCAGCAGCTGAGAGTCACCTCACACCCCCAAAAGCAGCAGCAGCAGCAGCCTAAGTGTGGTTGTCAGTGGACACCACAGGTCGCAGCTATGAGGTACCTCCAAGCTGAAGGTAGGTGTATGTTCCCCTTACAAATGCTACTGAGATGAAAATGTGGACTCCAACATAGTGATGCTTCTTGCAAATATCCACTTTGCCAACAGATTTCAAGGGAGGGGGAGGTGAAGTAAAACCCACACAAAGCCACCAATCCCTTCTGCCTTGCGTGTGGTTTTCTCGAGCTGCTGTTAACAGTCTACATCCATAACCTTGTTACAGAATCACAAAGTGCTTTGGGTTGGAAGGGACCTTCAAAGGTCAGCTCATCCAACCCCCTGCAGTCAGCATGGACATCCTCCACTCGATCAGGTAGCTCAGAGCCTTGTTGAGCCTGACCTTGAATACCTCCAGGGATTGGGCCTCAACTACCTCCCTGAGTGACCTCTTGCAATGTTACACTGTAGTGGAGGGCCTGTAGGCCCAAAAGCAGGCTTATTTATGCCTGCTCTGCCTGGACATGGAGTCACCATCCCTGGAGGTGTTCAAGCAAAGCCTGCATGAGGCACTTAGTGCCATGGTCTAGCTGATTGAACAGGGCTGGGCGCTAGGTTGGACTGGATGATCTTGGAGGTCTCTTCCAACTGATTGATTCTATGGTTTTATGATTCTATGACATGTCTCTGCCTGCACCAGGGGTAAAGGAGAACAAAGGGACACCTGATTGTGTAAGTCCCCACACGCCCAGCTCGGGCCTGCCTGGTGCAGGGCCCATGTGATTCCCATACCTGGAGTCCAGGCCTGTGGGTTTTACCCAGTGTGGTAGGGTTGGGCTGACTGCCAGCCTGATTGGTCATTCGAGTGGCCAATGAGACCATTAACTCTCTGCCCACAGAGATGCACAGGCCACGTGCAAGGCCTTCCCCACATTGCTTGCAGCTCTGCCACATGCTTGCCTGCCTGCCTCCTTCCTTGCAGCTTTATGCCTGCCTTTGTATGAGTGCCTGGTGTGCACACTGCTGTGGGTTGCTGGGAGCAGACCCACTTGTCTGCATTCGATCGGCCTGAGGAGCAAGCATTGGACCCATGCTCAGACTGCACAAATCCTGCCTCTGCACCTGGAGATCCTGCCTGCGTACCCCTGCAGAGAGCAGCCAGCAGAATCCAGCAGCAGTAAGGCCAGAGACTGCCATTTCCCCTGATGCCAGAGGATTCCAGCCTAAAGGTCCACAGGCAGAGACCCTGAAGAATTGGACACTTGCAATAGGCTGACTCAGCCCCAGAGGGTGATTAATAATTGCTAAGAATCGTGAGTAGATGCCTCTGTAATTTCTATTACCTCTGCCATAAAGCAGACAGCAGTTTCAGCTCAGCTTTGATAGAGCGATAAGGAGAAAGAGATAGAGAGCATATAGACCCCAAACGGTATTTGCGTGGGGAAAACTCCTCTCTCTGTTCATAGTTTGAATGTTTGCTGGTTAATTAATAAGTCCCTGTACATATTATAACCTAGAATGTTTTCATAACCATGTAAATAATCCTTTAATATTAATATTAATATACAGTGGGTGGGGGTGGTGAGAGTTCATAATATTGAGTTTAATAAATATATATTTTTATATAACATTATCTCACCCCAATTCATTTCTCCCCTCTGCCAAATCCAGAAGTAGGAGGCAGAATACCCCTCCATGACATGGAAACAGTACTCCAGATGCAGCCTCACCAGGGCAGAGTGGAAGATGATTTGTTAGTTGAAACTCTAGCAATACTTTTGTTAATATTAATTAGCCTAGCTATTACCTTTGCTATTATAAGTTGCCTGATTAGCTGTTTATTCTCTTCTCTTTGTTTTCAATGTGATACCTTCAGATCAAGGGGCTGGAGCACTGCCTGACACGGTCTCAAGTTGTGCCAGGGTAGGTATAGGCTGGATGTTAGGAAGAAGTTCTTCACAGAGAGAGTGATTTCCCATTGGAATGGGCTGCCCAGGGAGGCACCATCCCTGGGGGTCTTCAAGAAAAGACTGGATGAGGCACTTAGTGCCATGGTCTAGTTGATTGGATAGGGCTGGGTGCTAGGTTGGACTGGATGATCTTGGAGGTCTCTTCCAACCTGGTTGATTCTATGATTCTATGATTCTATGATTCTATGATTCTGATGAGGAGAGGCTGAGAGACCTGGGGCTGTTTGGTCTGGCAAAGAGATCTGATCAATGTTTATAAATATCTGAGAGTGGATGGTCAAGAAGGAGGGGACAAACTCTTCTAAGTTGCACCCTGTGCTAGAACAAGAGGTAATGGTTATGAACTACAGCACAGGAGGTTCCAGCTCAACACAAGGGGAATTTCTTTACTGTAAGAGTCATGGAGTAATGGCACAGGCTGCCCAGAGAGGTTGTGGAGTCTCCAACTCTGGAGACATTCAAGACCTGTTTGTGTGTGTTCCTGTGTGATCTGAGCTAGATTGTATGGTCCTGCTCTGGCAGGGGGGTTGGACTCGATGATCTCTTTGGGTCCCTTCCAACTCCTAACATCCTGTGGTCCTGTGACATTTTACTTCTAAGAAATTTAGCATCTTATAGTTAGGGAAAATTCAAATCAAGCTGTAAATGGAAATACTTAGAGGGATGCTATGACATAATATCCTGAAATCATGGTTGTTGAATCTAACAGTGTGGGTAGGTGTTGCAGGTTGCTCTGCCTGCTACCTCTGCTTGCTGGCGGGACTGTGGTAAACAAACCTATCAACCAGTGTGGTCAGAGGTTGCCACGATGGAACTCCAGATGGTTCAATATGAATTATGCAGAAGCCCATTTATTCATGTGCATCCCAAAATATATATACACTCAGCCAGTAGAGCACATGTCTACACATTAGCATAATTAGCCAGGGACAACCCAGCACATCTGCATACATACACACCTTGTTATTCTCGTTAGCGAAGGTCTATTACCTACCCCTTCTGAGGTAAGGTCGCCAGCTGCATGTGAGACCCATGTCTGCTATTGTAAGAGTCTGCCTGTTATCACTTCTGCTCCCTCCGTTCCCACAGCTCTCCTGCACCTGTATCCCACAACTCTTCTGCATTCTGCATTCCCACAGGTAGGGTCCCTTCCAACCCCTAACATTCTGTGATCCTGTGATCATCAGAGCTGAACAGGGCCTTGGAGTATTTGAGACTCCCATCACCAGGTTCGAGACTGGTGATCTCTTCACCTTCTCTACCTCACCTTGAGTACTGTGTCTCACACCTTGAGTACTGCGTCCAGTTCTGGGCCCCTCAATTAAAGAGAGATGTTGAGGTGCTGGAAGGTGTCCAGAGAAGGGTGACAAAGCTGGTGAGAGGCCTGGAACACAAACCCTATGAGGAGAGGCTGAGGGAGCTGGGGGTGTGCAGCCTGGAGAAGAGGAGGCTCAGGGGTGACCTCATTGCTGTCTACAACTATCTGAACGGACATTGTAGCCAGGTGGGGGTTGGTCTCTTCTGCCAGGCAACCAGCAATAGAACAAGGGGACACAGTCTCAAGTTATGCTGGGGAAAGTATAGGCTGGATGTTAGGAGGAAGTTGTTGGCAGAGAGAGTGATTGGCATTGGAATGGGCTGCCCAGGGAGGTGGTGGAGGCACCGTCCCTGGAGGTGTTGAAGAAAAGCCTGGCTGAGGCACTCAGTGCCATGGTCTGGTTGACTGGCTAGGGCTGAGTGCCAGGTTGGAGTAGATGATCTTGAAGGTCTCTTCCAACATGGTTGATTCTATGATTCTATGATTCTCTATCTCTTTCTCCTTATCGCTCTATCTCTTCTCTCAAATCTGTTGGTTTCCTATAAGGCTACATAGCTTAGATAACGCAGTTGTGAGAGTGCCAACACTTACAGAACATCTGTTCTGCAGAAATCTCCCATTCAGGCTGGTGTTTATGTAGGGATGCTGAGTGTTATCCACACCAATGGCATTTGTGGATCTGAGTCACTCTCCCCACCCTGCCCCACTGGTGGCATATGGCAATGACTTCTGGAGGCAAAACTTCAGAATCTATTTTTGATGCCAGAGCTATCCTTCCCTAACTAGTATTCACTTATTACTAAGGCAGAGCAGATCATTGCTTCCTACACTCCCTTTTGATACCAACCAGTAGATGTTTTGCCTCAGCTGTTTTTCTTGGCTACTCCTGCACTTTGTTTCTGAACGGTATTCCCTCAGCCATAGTTCCTTTCCCACAGCTCAGGTGGCAAACGATTGTCCATTTCCATCTTTCAACTTCCCCATCTTTATGTCCTTTTAGTGTTCTCCTTGTCATACTATCCTTCTGCCACTTCATCATGGCATTGTCCTAATCCCCTACGTCATCCCTAACTGACCAAGCTTTTGCCTGTCCCCTCACACCCACTTTCTTTTCCTTTTTCTCCCCTTCATCTTGCATCTGACCACATTGAGAAGACTCTGGTTATCACAAAGTTATCCACTCCCAGCCTGCTGCTCTCCTCCAAACCTGTTTCCTTGTGTAATTTTTTCTCCTCTCTCACTCTTTTCCTCCTCTCTTCTCTATCAACCCATCTTTTCCTCTGTGGACAATGCACATGGTGAGAAAGGCAGGAAAGGAAGAGTGATAATATTTCTTCCTTTTTTCTTATTCCTTTTTGCCCCTCTTACTTGTTCTTACTCTTTTTTTCCACTATATCTGCTACAACTCCTGTCTTTCTAAGCTTCCTTGCTTTTCCTCTTTACCCCTTGTTTCTCTCTCTCTCTTTGCTCTCCTTTCTCTTCCTCCATTTAGTGTTTCATCCTCTGAAGTCTGCTGTGCCTGCCGCAGCTTAGAGTTCCAGCACTGTAATGCACAGCACAACTCACAGACATTCACAGGTGCCGATGCAGCACCTCCTATGTTCACACTGAACAAGCACTCTCAATCAGCTTTGAATACATTATGCTGTTGTCTCTCCTGTATGTGCATACATGTGCAGAGCCACACACTTTTCATCTGTAGGAGGGAGACCTGGTGTAACTTTCTCATGAATGCTCAACATGGAAATCCAGCTGGTGACACCAGCCTGCCAAACACTGTATTCTGCAAAGACACAGTGTAGTTTCCTGCAGCTGTGTAGAGAAGCAATACCAATAGCAGCATTTAGAATCATAGAATGGTTTAGGTTGGAAGGGACCTCAAATATCCATAGGCAGGGACATCTTTGTCTAGAACAAGCCCTCATCCAGCCTGTCCTTGAGCACCTCCAGGCAGGGAGCAGCCACAACCTCCCTGGGCAACCTGTGCCAGTGTCTCACCACCCTCACTACAAAGAACTCTTTCATAACATCTAGTTTGAATCTCCCCTCTGCCAGTCCAAACATATTATTCCTTGTACTGTCATTACAAGATGCTACAAATAGTCCCTCACCAGCCTTCCTGTAGGCCCCCTTCAGATACTGGAAGGCCACTGCAAGGTCTCCTCAAGGCTTCCCCTTCTCCAGGCTGAAGAAACCCAACTCTCTCAGCCTGTCCTCATAGCAGACCTGCTGCAGTCCTCTGAGCATCTTGGTGGCCTCTTCTAGACTGGCTCCAATAGTTTCATGTCCTTTTTTATGTTAGAGGCTGCAGAACTGCACACAGTACTCAGGAGAGCAGAGTAAAGGGGGAAAATCCCCTCTCTTGCCCTGCTGGCCAAGCTGCTCTTGCTGCAGCCCAGCACACAGTTGTCTGGCTGTTCTCCATTCCTTTTAATTTTGTTTTCTGTTTCCCTCTCCTTTTTTTCTCTTTTTATTGTGTGCAGTGAGAGATGTGGGGAAGTGGAGAAACATAGCTTTTCCTGGGACACTGAAGAATAAAACATCAGATTGCTGTTTGACTTTTCACATGCTGTACCTGCCTTGTCTGTGCTGATTACAGTCTTAGCAGGGCAGAAGGTTTCTATTAACCTGTGTTAGCACAGAGTGCAGTTAGGATCCTTCATCTTGTGTGACTGCTGGATATCACTACAGTAAACCAGGCATAATGAAGCATCAGAAAAATATCAGGAATCCAGTTTTCACTGCCTCGTTGGCAGACACTCAACTACCACAGAAAGACTTCCAGGTCATCACCCTTTGCTTAAGTGTTAGCACAATCCAGCTCCTCAAGCCTCACACCCTGAGCAGAACACTTGCACAGCTGGTTCATCTTCTGCACTCCCTGCAGCAGGGCCTGGATCTCACCCATGTGCAAATCCTAGGCTTTGGCCTTTCCCCTGCTCTAGGACCTCATGTACCAACAGCTTTTGCTCTCTGATTCACTAGGCACTGGCCAGTGGCTTTTAGTGTGCTGGAGATATGAAGCATGAGCAAGGATGGAAATTTAACAGCTACTGTGTAGGAATGTGCAGAGTTTTGTGCTCGTGATTCATGGTCATTTATACTAAAACTTTTTGTTGTTGTTAGTCAGATTTGAAATGATGAGTGGGAAGAAGGCTTGCAGCTTGCATTGGTCGGGGCATTTCCACACATGAGCATAGAATTTCTTCCTTTCAGTAGCTTCCTCTGAGGCACAGCCCTGTCCTCCATATTTTGTTTTGAAAGAGACTAAATCACAGTTCTTCTGTCAGGCTCTCTCTGCTACCCCAGCTGTGAAATCTGGTAAATTGGGCAGTCATTACACAGGGCAGTCAAGCACCTTAATGAAGATGCCTGTTGCCATGATGCTGCCTGCTATGTAGCTGCAGTACACGGAGTACAACACAAAGATCCATCTTTCATAAGGTAAAGCATCAATGATGGCAACATTCACAAAGCTCCTTCCATTGTACACAAAGGTGAATCTTGTAGAGCAGGGTTATAGGTTGGACTTGGTGATCCTCAGGGTCTTTTCCAACCTGGATGTTTCTGTGATTCTGTGATAAAGGGGCAAATTGCACTATTTTGACCCTCACTTTGGACTAGTGTCCTGGCAGGGCAGAAATCCTGCTGGACTAGTTTTGGCCACTGCTCCCCTTCTCCAGTGGGTGGAGGTCTAGGAGTTAAGTTGAAGAACAGATGAAACAACACAGTTTGGCTTCATCAAAGCCACCCTGAGGGCTAGCAGCCAGCAGCACGTGTCAGGTGTCTTCTGTAGCCCTTCAACATGTCCATGTAGTCACACGAGGCATGAACCTTTGAATACATTGGGCAAAACAACTGATCATAGAGTCATAGAATAGTTGAGGTTGGAAGGAACCTCAAAGATCATCCAGTTCCAACCCTCCACCATAGACAGGGACACCTCCCACTAGAACAGGTCACTCAAGGCCTCATCCAACCTGGCCTTCAACACCTCCAGGCAGGGAGCAGCCACAACCTCCTTGGGCAACCTGTGCCAGTGTCTTACCACCCTCACTGCAAAGATCTTCTTTCTAAAGTCCAGTTTCAGTCTCCCCTCTGCCAGTTCAAACTCCTTATCCAAGACCTTGTACATAGTCCCTCTCGAGACTTGCTGTAGGTCCCCTTCAGATACTGCAAGGTCTCCTGCAAGGCTTCTCTAGGATGAAAAGCCTTAGCTCTTGTAGCCTGTGCTCATAGCAGAGCTGCTGCAGCCCTCTGAGTATCTTCACGGTCTCCTCTGGACTGGCTCCAACACTTCCATGTCCTTCTTGTGTTGGGGGCTCCAGAACTGCACACAGTACTCCAGGTGAGGTCTGATGAGAAAAGAGTAAAGGGGGAGAATCCCCTGCTTTGTCCTGCTGGCCACACTGCTCTTGATGCTAGTGCCTATTCATCAGTTTGATTTTCAAGCAGTGTGTTTAATGGGGGAATGGTTTGAAAGCCATGCCTTTCTGTCTATCCAGCTGTGCTGAGCCCCCCATTAGTGGACCATTTAGTTGGGTCTTGCCTGCAGAAAGCTACATATGGAACTACTACATGTTTTACAGGAAGGCTTATCTCCCAGACCTGCCACCTGCTAGCTCACAGATCACAGGATCACAGATCACAGGATGCTAGGGGTTGGAAGGGTGAGTCCAAACCCCCTGCCAGAGCAGGACCATATAATCTAGCTCAGGTCACACAGGAACACATCCCGTCTGGTCTTGAAAGTCTCCAGGTGATGAAACTCCACAATCTTTCTGGGCAGCCTGTTCCAGTGCAACCCACTCCAGAATTACAGAAGCAGTAATAAAAAAATGCTTGGCTCTGAGAGAACTCAATGCTTTTCCCTTCTGTTTTCCCAACACTTCAGTGAAGGTGAGAGTGATTTGCCATTGGAATGGGCTGCCCAGGGAGGTGGTGGAGTCACCATCCCTGAAGGTGTTCATAAAAAGACTGGATGAGGCACTTAGTGCCATGGCCTAGTTGATCAGATAGGGCTGGGAGATATGTTGGACTGGATGATCTTGAAGGTCTCTTCCAGCTGGTTAATTCTATGATTCTATGATTTAAAGTGTCTTGAGTTTCTCAAAGCCAGTGGGCAGCAAAAATACCCTCCTCTAATGCAAGGGTGGCAGTGTCAGAAAGACTGACTTTGCATGAGCATTGCATGAACACACCGAGAGATAATTCAGCTTCAGGGGAGTCAATATGTAAACAGGCATAGGAGACAAGCCAAAGAGGGGAAGAAATCTGAACAGCCACAGGAACACCCAAAACAGCCAAAGCCACTCAGCAGTCATGAGAATAAAAAAAAATTGGAGAGGAAAACATGGTCTTCAGGGTGCTAACCAAAAGGGATAGTTCTTGGACAATCAAGCAACATTCATCATCATAATTTCACCTGAAACTTGGTCCCAATTTTATCTTTTCATCAGATTTCACTAGAAATTACTTAGCAGAAGACTTTCTGGCAAAAATTAAAGCAAGCCTTGAAATTTTTTTGGAGCAAATCCAGTGACAGAAGCCAGCAGTAATTTCATCAGTCAGACCTCAACAGTCCTGTTAAAATCCCATGCAGAACTGTAAAGTTGCATATAATTTTTTCTTTTGGCTTCTGTGCTAGTTTGAAGATAGCTAGAATGTTTTGGTGAGAAGAATTAGGCTGTGCAAAGGAAACAGTGATGTCTACTTCACTTGTAGGTTTGCTGAGATGTATAAGAACAAGAACACAAAAAAGCATCAGTAAGTTTACAGATGACACCAAGCTAGGAGCAGGTGTGGATCTGTTGGAAGGTAGGAGAGCCCTGCAGAGGGACCTGGACAGGCTGGATGGGTGGGCAGAGGCCAATGAGATGAGACTGAACAAGGCCAAGTGCAGGGTTCTGCACTTTGGCCACAACAACCCCAAGCAGTGCTGGGGACTGAGTGGCTGGAAAGCAGCCAGGAGGAAAGGGACCTGAGGCTACTGGTAGATAGTAGCTGAAGATGAGGCAGCAGTGTGCCCAGGTGGCCAAGAGAGCCAATGGCATCCTGGCCTGCATCAGGAACAGTGTGGCCAGTAGGACAAGGGAGGTTATTCTTCCCCTGTACTCAGCACTGGTCAGGACACACCTTGAGTGCTGTGTCCAGTTCTGGGCTCCTCAATTCAAGAGAGATGTTGAGGTGCTGGAAGGTGTCCAGAGAAGGGCAACAAAGCTGGTGAGGAGCCTGGAACACAAACCCTATGAGGAGAGGCTGAGGGAGCTGGGGGTGTGCAGCCTGAAGAAGAGGAGGCTGAAGGGAGGCAGTAGCCAGGTGGGGGGGTGGCCTCTTCTCCCAGGCAATCAGCAACAGAACAAGGGGACACAGTCTCAAGTTGTGCTGGGGAAAGTACAGGCTGGATGTTAGGGAGAAGTTCTTCACAGAGAGAGTGATTGGCATTGGAATGGGCTGCCCAGGGAGGTGGTGGAGGCACCGTCCCTGGAGGTGTTGAAGAAAAGCCTGGATGAGGCACTTAGTGCCATGGTCTGGTTGACTGGCTAGGGCTGGGTGCTAGGTTGGAGTGGATGATCTTGGAGGTCTCTTCCAACCTGGTTGATTCTATGATTCTATGATTCATAGATAACAGGCTTGCTCTCTCTCTGGGCTTTGGGCTAAATTCCTCTCTCTAACTTAACCTGCTGTTTGTGTGTCTGATCCACCTGCTTCCTATCTACCCTGTCCGACCTTCAAAACTACCTTAAACATAAGGCAAGATCTGTGGTAAGGTAGAGGGGTGGGAGGAAGGTGCAGGGGTGGTTGAGAGCCCTTCCTGGGGACTCAGGTTTCTGGGAGGGCTGTTGTGTTTCTGTATTACCTTTTAATTTGTGTATTTCTGTATATATTGTAACTATCTGCTTGTATATTGTGCTGAGCTGTAAATATAAAGCTTCATTCAATTTCCAGTGCTGCTGAGTCTGGTCTGGGTGATTTACAAAGTGTGTGTGAAAGAGAAAATTCTTATCTCAGTGCAGAAACAGTTTGTCAGAACACCGTGCACACTTTTAGAAGACATTTTAATTTCTTTTAGATAAAAAATATGGGGGGTGGGGGGAAATAACAAGGCAAATAGAAATATTTGGCCAAAGCTAAATTCATGACAGAGATCCTATAATCACACAATCACAGAATGTCAGGGGCTGGAAAGGACCTCAAAAGCTCATCCAGACCAACCCTCTCTGCAGAGCAGGACCACCTGGAGCAGATCACACAGGAACACATCCAGGCAGGGTTTGAATATCTCCAGAGAGGGAGACTCCACAACCTCCCTGGGCAGCCTGTAACAGTTTTTTGTCAGTCTCCCAGGTAAAAAATTCTTTCTCATGTTTCCATGGAACTTCCTATGCCTCAGCTTCCACCCATTGCTCCTTGTCCTGTCAGTGGGCATCACCCAGCGGAGCCTGTCACCTCTCAATCTGCTCCTCTCCAGGCAGCACAGGCCTAGCTTCACCAGGCTCTTCTTTTAAGAGATATGTTCCATTCCCTTCATCATCTTTGTGGCTCTGTGTTTGACTGTCTCAAGCAGTTCTATGTCCTTCTTGAACTGGGGCCCCCAGAACTGGCCACAGTACTCCAGATGCAGTCTCACCAGGGCAGAGTAGAGGAAGAGGAGATCCTCTCAACCTACAAACCAAAGCCCTTTTAACCCACTCCAGATTGGCATTGCCCCTCCTGGCCACAAGAGTACATTGCTGGCTCATGGTCCACCTTCCATCAACCAGGACCCTCAGGTCCTTTTACTCTTCACTGCTCTCCAACAGGTCAGTCCCCATCCTATACTGATCCCCGGGGTTGTTCTTTCCCAGGTGCAAGACTCTGCAGTCCTGGAAAGGAGGTACATGGTGTGACTGCAGTAACATAGAGCAGCCTCAGTAGAGCTGACAAGTGACATCTCCATGAAATTTCATCATGACATGCCACCAGTATGAAATATTTCAATTTTCAGTTTTTATACATGAAGGGCACAGTGAAGATAATTTTATGCTTAGGAAATGGTGCTGTCCTTCTGCAAGCAAAACCACTTAGCCAGAAATCCAGATTTCAGCTGTATGTATTTTAAATCTACTTTATTCATTACTTATTTCATGGCTTTCAAACAAGTGCACGGAGAAAGATAGCCAAGGGACTGCTAGAACTTAAGCAGAGGCAAAAAGAACAAAGGCACTGCAGTGGAAGTGACCAAAGCTTCAGTGGTCCTGAAATATATTGCTTTAGGATACCCAAAGTACTATTTTATGACCTTTTGGAGATGGTTTAAGTCTGTGTGTGGAAGGAGAGCACTTTGTTTTTGCCAGATGAGACTAGCTGCACATTGCCATTTAAACAGATGAAAAGAAAGAACTAAATCTGGGAAGGAAGGAACTCAGAAAGAAGGAATTAGGAAGGAAGGAAGGAAGGAAGGAAGGAAGGAAGGAAGGAAGGAAGGAAGGAAGGAAGGAAGGAAGGAAATCAGAAGGAAAGAAAGAATTTGGAAGGAAGGAGAGAAAGGAGAGGAAGGAGAGGAAGGAAGGAAGGAAGGAAGGAAGGAAGGAAGGAAGGAAGGAAGGAAGGAAGGAAGGGAGGAAGGGAGGAAGGGAGGAAGGGAGGAAGGGAGGAAGGGAGGAAGGGAGGAAGGGAGGAAGGGAGGAAGGGAGGAAGGGAGGAAGGGAGGAAGGGAGGAAGGGAGGAAGGGAGGAAGGGAGAAAGAGAGAAAGAGAGAAAGAGAGAGAGAAAGAAAGAAAGAAAGAAAGAAAGAAAGAAAGAAAGAAAGAAAGAAAGAAAGAAAGAAAGAAAGAAAGAAAGAAAGAGAAAGAAAGAAAGAAAGAAAGAGAGAAAGAGAGAGAGAAAGAGAGAGAGAAAGAGAGAGAGAAAGAGAGAGAGAAAGAGAGAAAGAGAGAAAGAGAGAAAGAGAGAAAGAAAGAAAGAAAGAAAGAAAGAAAGAAAGAAAGAAAGAAAGAAAGAAAGAAAGAAAGAAAGAAAGAAAGAAAGAAAGAGAGGATGGGATTTGGAAGGAAGGAATTTGGAAAGAAGGAAGGGATTTGGAAGAAAGGAAGGAATTTGGAAGGAATTCGGAAGGAAGGAATGAAGGAGTTCAGGAGGAATTCAGAAGGAAGGAATTTGGAAGGAATTCAGAAGGAAGGAAGGAAGGAATTCGGAAGGAAGGAAGGAATTCGGAAGGAAGGAATTCGGAAGGAAGGAATTAGGAAGGAAGGAAGGAAGGAAGGAAGGAAGGAAGGAAGGAAGGAAGAGAGAGAGAAAGAGAGAAAGAGAGAAAGAGAGAAAGAGAGAAAGAGAGAAAGAGAGAAAGAGAGAAAGAGAGAAAGAAAGAAAGAAAGAAAGAAAGAAAGAAAGAAAGAAAGAAAGAAAGAAAGAAAGAAAGAAAGAAAGAAAGAAAGAAAGAGGATGGGATTTGGAAGGAAGGAATTTGGAAAGAAGGAAGGGATTTGGAAGAAAGGAAGGAATTTGGAAGGAATTCGGAAGGAAGGAATGAAGGAGTTCAGGAAGAATTCAGAAGGAAGGAATTCAGAAGGAAGGAAGGAAGGAAGGAAGGAAGGAAGGAAGGAAGGAAGGAAGGAAGGAAGGAAGGAAGGAAGGAAGGAAGGGAGAAAGAGAGAGAGAAAGAAAGAAAGAAAGAGAGAGAAAGAAAGAAAGAAAGAAAGAAAGAAAGAAAGAAAGAGAGAAAGAGAGAAAGAGAGAAAGAGAGAAAGAGAGAAAGAGAGAAAGAGAGAAAGAGAGAAAGAGAGAAAGAGAGAAAGAAAGAAAGAAAGAAAGAAAGAAAGAAAGAAAGAAAGAAAGAAAGAAAGAAAGAAAGAAAGAGGATGGGATTTGGAAGGAAGGAATTTGGAAAGAAGGAAGGGATTTGGAAGAAAGGAAGGAATTTGGAAGGAATTCGGAAGGAAGGAATGAAGGAGTTCAGGAAGAATTCAGAAGGAAGGAATTCAGAAGGAAGGAAGGAAGGAAGGAATTCGGAAGGAATTCGGAAGGAATTCGGAAGGAAGGAAGGAATTCGGAAGGAAGGAATTCGGAAGGAAGGAATTCGGAAGGAAGGAAGGAATTCGGAAGGAATTCGGAAGGAAGGAAGGAAGGAAGGAAGGAAGGAAGGAAGGAAGGAAGGAAGGAAGGAAGGAAGGAAGGAAATCTATCTGCTACGGGAGGAGCAATCCCACAAAGAAAACAGTAGTCCTGCAACAGAAAAGACAGAGGGGACCACAGCAGTGAGGCATCAAGATATTGATTTCAGTGGATTGGTGGACTAGTCAATTTCTCATGTGGATGACTTTGTGTTTAACTGACTTTCTTCATGCAGCAGCACTTTTGGGTTCCCTTCCCCCTCTTTTCGTGTGTGTGTGAGACAGATGACTGTCAGACAGTTATAGAGATATGTACACTTCATTTAATGTGTGGTTTTGTGAATTTTATTAATCCAGACATTTCTAGGACAGGTTGAGCCATCAATACCTCTGTGCCTCTGGCCAAAAAGTGTAAGGAGAAAGCTTGATGTCATTATGGTCAAAACCTATTCTTTCTGTTGTACTCTGGGAGAGTATTTGGAAGGAAGAAAGGAGAATAACAGCAAGCTTGTAATGAGCGTTGTGACTGAGAGAGGGAGGAAGGGGACGAATTAATTAAGAGCACCATCTGCTTTGGTTAGACAAGTATTGCCACTGCCTATAAACTATGAGAAAGGCAGTATCTTAAAGGGACAGGCTTCTACATTATTGCATAGGTTCGGGCTTAGACAGGAACATTTCGTGAACAGTTGCCATCCCACAGTCTTTGTGATGCAGCTTTAGGTTTAGGCAGAGTTGAGAAATCCCTCTTTGCTTCAGGCAGAAGTAGATAATCTGCTTAAAGGGGAGTTAATTCCATTTAGCTCTAGCTATCCACAAATGAAGTGCCATTTCAGTCCTTTATCTCAGTGGAAATTTGGCTGCTGTAGAGATTGACCCAACCTTTTTTTCTCCCTGACACAACAGTGTAACAATGTCTCAGCTCTTAAACCTCTTCTAGGCTCTGAGACTGTCAAAGGCTCTCCGTTTGCTGTATCTTTGCACCGCAGCTACACCCCCCCTAAAATCTGCAAAGTAGGTAGTAACAGGAAGATGCTCAGATAAGTATAATTACAGCAGATTTACATGGACAACAAGGACTGATTGCTTCTCTTGAGGGAGAAAACAGGGTGACAGAAGAGAGGAAAAACCTATCAATTCCTCTGCATGCCTACAAAGGCTGTGCAGCAGGTCTGCATGTCAGCTTTCTATGCTATATACCTTGAAGCATTAGAGTTGTAACACTGTGCATATATTGTATTTGCTCTCATGACTCATCTATGTGCATATCTAATGAACCAAACGATGGTGCAAAATACATGATTATTATTAGCAATACAGTTGGGCAGCAAAGAGCTGTAAACAATTACTGTGACTCGCATTTTGGCAGAGCGTCCAGGAGCACATTTCTAAAAGCATTTATCAGAGGTAAATCTGCCAAGACACAAGGCCTGCTATGAGTCTAAGTCAGGCAGTGCCAAGGAGGGGAAATGCCTGAGAATTGTATGCAAGTACCTTACAGAACCTTTGGTGAGCACGGAGGGGCACAGCCATTTCACAGCAGATGAAGATTGCCCAGACTTGCAGGAGCTGCAGAGCTGTCCAGCATCTGAGGTTGTTGACACCTCTTCCCTTCTGTCTTGAATCATAGAATCATAAAATCAACCAGGTTGGAAGAGACCTTCAAGATCATCCACTCCAACCTAGCACCCAGCCCTAGCCAGTCTGCTAGACCATGGCACTGAGTGCCTCAGCCAGGCTTTTCTTCAACACCCCCAGGGACGGTGCCTCCACCACCTCCCTGGGCAGCCCATTCCAATTCCAATCACTCTCTCTGCCAACAACTTCCTCCTAACATCCAGCCTATACATTCCCAGCACAACTTGAGACTGTGTCCCCTTGTTCTGTTGCTGGTTGCCTGGGAGAAGAGACCAACTCCCACCTGGCTACAATGTCCGTTCAGGTAGTTGTAGACAGCAATGAGGTCACCCCTGAGCATCCTCTGCTCCAGGCTAAACAACCCCTAGCCCTCTCAGTCTCTCCTCATAGGGTTTATGTTCCAGGCCCTTCACCAGCTTTGTTGCCCTTCTCTGGACATGTTCCAGCACCTCAACATCTCTCTTGAATTGAGGAGCCCAGAACTGGACACAGCACTCAAGGTGTGACCTGACCAGCGCTGAGTACAGGGGCAGAATAACCTCCCTTGTCCTACTGGCCACACTGTTCCTCATACAGGCCATTGGCTCTCTTTGCCACCTGGCCACACTGCTGTCTCATCTTCAGCTACTATCTATCAGTACCCCCAGGTCCCTTTCTTCCTGGCTGCTCTCCAGCCACTCAGTCCCCAGCCTGCTTTGCTGCTTGGGGTTGTTGTGGCCAAAGTGCAGAACCCTGCACTTGGCCTTGTTCAATCTCATCCCATTGGCCTCTGCCCACCCATCCAGCCTGTCCAGGTCCCTCTGCAGGGCTCTCCTACCTTCCAACAGATCAACACCTGCTCCTAGCAGAAGTCCTTGGACTCCATGCCCTCTGCAGAAAGGAGGATCTGGGCAGGTTGCTGTTGCACTACCATATGATGGCCAAACACTAAAAGGGTATAAAAATGCTTTTATCACCCTTTCACAGCACACTGTCAAGCCTGTGCTAAGACAGCACAAGTGTGTGTTATCCTTGACCCAGCTTCACAGAAGTGACAGCTAGCACTGCCACGTGATGGAGAGAGCTGTGTAATACCATAACATGAATGTATTGCAGATCCTTAACTGCTGAGGAGATGTCTCCAAAGTCCAGCCCCTCTTCTGATGCACTAAGCCTCTGGAAAACAAAGTAAAACAAATTAATAAATCATAAGGCAAAGTATTTCCAGTGGATTTTCTGAACTTTGTTCCATCAGTTCCTAAGTATCACTTAGTGGCCTGTTACTTTGCTCTGTTCTGAAGCTCATGACCAAAATAGAAAAGCTTCAAAGCTGCAGGGAAGGTACTGATGGACAGCTCTGCAAATTGGTCCAACTGAACCATAAAACTGTCAAACAAATGATACATGTTAGTTCTGATGGTCCCATGCCTCCCAGAAATAAAGTGAACCGCTAATGGAAGACTTCAGTTAGGAATTAAACATTAATTAGGGCTTACACAAGACAGATATAAAAGGGATTAGATATCAACCACAGGTTTGCTGTAGCAATGATAGAATGTAAGACAGAACATTTATTTCTGAGCTTTGGTTCCTTGAATAACTATGAGCAATGCAAACCCACAGCTAAAATTACAATATGGCAGAGGAAAATGTCTTTATTCCTTGTCTTGAAAGGCACAGTGGCTCTTACTTGCTTCATAAGCACAGTGCTGAGAGAATATCATAGAATCATAGAATCATTAAGGTTGAAAGAGACTTCTAAGATCACCAAGTCCAATCTTCTATACAACACTTACATGAACCCCAAGACCATAACCTGAAGTGCCACATCTACTTGGTTTTGAACACATCCAGGGATAGCGACACCACCACTTCCCTGGGTAGTCTGTTCCAATGCCTCAGCACTCTTTCAGTGAAGAAATTCTTCCTAATATCCAGTCTAAACTTTGCCTGATGCAGTGTGAGGCAATTACACCTTCTCCTGTCATTTGTTACTTGGTAAAAGAGGCCAATACCAGCTTCATTGCAATCTCCTTTCTGGTAGCTGTAGACAGCAATGAGGTCTTCTCTCAGTCTCCTCTTCCTCAGGCTAAACTATCCCAGCTTCCTCAGCCTAAACTATCCCAGCTGCCTCAGCCTCTCATAAGACACACTCTCCAAACCCCTCATCAGCTTTGTTGCCCTTCTCTGTATCTGCTCCAGCACTTCAGTGGCTTTCTTACACTGTGGTGCCCAAAACCAGAATACAGTACTTGAGGAGCAGTCTCACCAGTGCAGAGTACAGGGGCATGATCATATCCTTACTGCTGCTGGACATGACGTTTCCAATGCAGACCAGGATGGTGTTGACCTTCCCAGCCACCTGGGTACATTGCTGGCTCGTGTTCAGATGGCTGTTAACTAATACTCTCAGATCTTTTTCTGCCATGCAGCTTTCCAGCCACTTGTCCCTAAGCCTGTAGCACTTCATGGGGTTGTTGTGGCTGAAGTTCAGGACCTGGAACTTGTCCTTATTAAATCTCATGCAACTGAGGGCGGTCTACTGATTTAACCTATCCAGATCAGTCTATAGAGCCTTCTTACCCTTAAGCAGATCAACACCCCTATGTAACACTCAGTGCTGGTTAGGCCACACCTTGAGTCCTGTGTCCAGCTCTGGGCCCTGCAGTTTAAGAATGATGTTGAGGTGCTTGAACATGTCCAGAGAAGGGCACCAAGGCTGGTGAGGGGGCTGGAGTACAGCCCTGTGAGGAGAGGCTGAGGGAGCTGGGGTTGTGCAGCCTGGAGAAGAGGAGGCTCAGGGCAGACCTCATTGCTCTCTTTATCTAACTGAAGGGAGGTTGTACCCAGGTGGGGTTGGTCTCTTCTGCCAGGCAAGCAGGGACAGAACAAGAGGACACTGCCTCAAGCTGTGCCAGGCCAAGTTCAGACTGGATGTTAGAAGGAAATTCTTCAGAGCAATATTGATTGGCATTGGAATGGGCAGCCCGGGGATGTGGTAGAGTCCCCATCTCTGGAGGTGTTTCAAAGGAGACTGGATAAGGCACTTAAGTGCCATGGTTTAGTGGATTAGAAGGGTTAGGTGATAGGTTGGACTTGATGATCAAAAAGGTCTTTTCCAACCTATTCAATTCTGTGTGATTCTGTCATGCCATCTGCAGACTTAATGAGGGTACACCCAATCCTCTCACCTAAATTACTGACTGCACTCAGAACTGAGCCCTAGGGAATACCACTTGTGACCAGCTGCTAACTGGAATTAATTCTGCTTACTACAATTCTCTGGGCTCAGCCATCCAGACAGCTTTTAACTCATTAAAAA
The DNA here is from genome assembly GCF_015220805.1 of Pogoniulus pusillus. NCBI lineage: Eukaryota > Metazoa > Chordata > Aves > Piciformes > Lybiidae > Pogoniulus > Pogoniulus pusillus. The sequence goes on from NC_087309.1 coordinate 110,062,700, forward strand.
GACTATACCTGTCTAAGCCCTGAGCCACCAGCTTCTCCAGCATGGTAATGTTCTCTGTTTCTGACACAGTTCCTAACTAGAAGAGCTTCTAGTAAGTTGCCTCATAAACTCATATTGTGGCCACAGGAGGTCTATCATGGAAATCAAAGCTGTAGTTAGTGTCTAAGTGGCAAATAACTTTGTAACAGAGACACAGCTTTAATCAAATACAGTTGGATTGACTTGTTTAAACAAAATGAGACAACAAAAGCTTTTCAAAGACTCAAAGTATAACCCTTCTGATCTTTCCAGATGAATTAGTGGGGTATTTTTGTTTGTTGGTTGGTTTGGTTTTGGTTTCAATTTTGTTTTACCTCTGCCGCTCCACAGTCCCCACAAAACATTAGCTAAGATCCACATCCTACAGAACAAACAACGAAGAGACCTGGACAGACTGGACAGCAGGGCATGGACAAAACTAATGAAATTCAAGAGGGATAAGTGTAGAGTTCTGTACCTGGCAAGGAATGACATCTTGCTCCAGTACAGGTCAGGGGCTGCATAGCTCCACGGAAAAGGACCTTGAAGTCCTGATTGATAGTAAGTCATCCATGGAAAAGTAATTTTCCCTGGTGGTCAAGAAGGCCAATTGCATACTTGGGTACATTAAGAAGAGTGTGCCTAGCAGGTCAAGGGAGGTTCTCTTCACCCTCTACTCGCCCTGGTTGGACCACATCTGGAGTATTGTGCCCAGTTTTGCAAATGAATAAGAAACAGGAGCTGAGGTCATCTAAGGGCACACTGTAGACAGAGACTGCAAGAATAGGTAAATATTTAACCTCTGCACAAGACTTGGAGGAGTTCACTAACCACTGCTTTTTGTATGCTCTTTGTAATGTCAACTCTCCACTCCTTGTCTGTATTGTGTGTTGATGCCAGTCCTGGGAGCAATGCTAATACCAAAGACTATCCAAAGTCTGACAGATAAATCCATTCTTTCCTCTACATTCACCCTTCCTTTCTCAAAGCAAGAAGCAGAACTTGTTCTGACCATAGATAAATGCATACAAACCTTTATTCCACCAGAGGACCTAGAGGGGGTGAAAGAGAATCGACTATGTGGGGTTTCACAGAAAAAAAAATGGCAGTTTTTCCCCTGAGGGAGGAGCTGATCCCTCCAAAGAGAAAACTGAGGAGATAAGGTGGTTTGCAAGAAGGATGCACCCTCAGCTAGCCAGCATAGTACTGTCTCTCCTATACACATGGTCATAACAACTGTGTGTATGTATGTAAGGTGACTGCTAAGGAACATCAGCACCATTCTTTTGGGTACCTGTGCAGCACTCTACAGTATAAAACAGATTTGGGCAAAATGGGAATGCTGATTACATACAGAGGTCAGAATTTATCACTAGCCTAACTAAGGTCTTCAAGGTCTAACCACAGTACTGCAGACCATTACTGTAAGTTCAGTCACAATGATTATGAATATCCTGAAAGTAAGACTGATACACTAAACTCCTAGTGTCCATCCCTTTTCTCTGCCCTTACACTTAGCCCATAACTCTCCTTCTGAGGACAAAGGCTGAGGGAGGACATAATCTTTCCCCATGCAGAAAATGGATGTCACACTGAGTCGTTGTTCTGTCAGTTTCTTCATCAAAGGCAGTCTAGAGTGTTGGTGTGTAGGGTCCTGCTTACAGGATATTTGCTTTGGTCATGCCTGGGGATATTTTTCTATAGTTTCTCAGTAATATCTGCTTTGTTTTCATTAGGTCCCAGTTTGACACTCTGGGACACAAAGCAGCTCATTGCTGAGGGAAAGTGAAGTTAACCTAGAACTTGACTGTCCGCAGTAAAATCTTTCTGGATCCATTTCCCTCCCGAGTTAAGGGCACAGGGACCACACAGTAGCACCAAGCACAGCACTGCAAATGCTACTGAGGAGCAACTGCATGACCCAGCATAGCAAGAACATTGCAACCTCATAGCAGTCCTCTCCATTAAGAAAACCTAACTGTGGCCACTGTTTGCAACAAAACCTCCCCAACTTCATTTAACAAAATAATTATGCAATGACTGTCTGTATTGACAGACAATTACTCAGGGTTTGGGTGCACTGACAGCTCTCAGTAGCCCTGACCAGCTTCTCTGAGGTCCTGAGGAGAGGCTGAGGGAGCTGGGGTTGTTTAGCGCAGAAGAGGAGGCTCAGGGATGATCTCATTGCTGTCTACAACTACCTGAAGGGACACTGTAGCCAGATGGGGGTTGGTCTCTTCTCCCAGGCAACTGCCAATAGAACAAGGGGACACAGTCTCAAGTTATGCCAGGGGAAGTATAGGCTGGATGTTAGGAGGAAGTTGTTGGCAGAGAGAGTGATTGGCATTGGAATGGGCTGCCCAGGGAGGTGGTGGAGGCACCGTCCCTGGAGGTGTTCAAGAAAAGCCTGGATGAGGCACTTAGTGTCATGGTCTAGTAGACTGGCTAGGGCTGGGTGCTAGGTTGGAGTGGATTATCTTGGAGGTCTCTTCCAACCTGGTTGATTCTATGATTCTACAGCCTTTGCCCATGAGGCAGGAGCCTCATTTCATCTACCTGAGGCCTTCAAACTCTGTTGCCTAGAAGATAAGTATCTCATAGAATTGCTGGTCTCGGTGCTGCCTACATCTGGCCATGGATCCTGATTTGCAAACTGACACCATGAACTTGACTGGTCCAATATGTCAGTCCAGGGTCTGGGCTAATCAATCTGACACTTCAGTGGCAGTCCTGATGCTTGATTCAGAAGCAGTGGTTGGGACTGGTGAGGTCCCTTCTGCCTCTGTTAGCTACTTTACTTCCCTTTGCCTTAGGGTGTACTTGGCCTTGCTGTGCCCTTTTACCTTTGATGGCATTCAGCAGGCTAAGCTGAAAAAAATTAGGTAGCAGTCACCCAACCATCAAACAATCATTATCACAGCCAAAACAAGCTAAGGTCAGCACTAGCACTAAGACAACAACTGTCAAGTTAATGCAAAGCCCTCAGCCTAATACTTGTCATGAGAGAACTACATGTACCAGGTTATGTCTGAAGACAAAAATAGATGTATAGTGTTTAACTGCAGCAAAGGGATCCCCTTGAGTCATGTCGAATCAAGGTGGGTCAGGAGATGATGTCTGGATGATAAGGTTCATGTTTCCAGGAAAATGAGAAAGCATTTATTGAACAACCCTAGGCTATATATACACTTGGGTGAAAGCCAGGGTACAGTGACATGTGCCACCAATGGCAGTCCTTGAATGTATTCAGCTTTGGGATACCAAAGATATGCACATAGATGTCCAGAATTGCAAGCATCTCCATAGCACTTGTTAAATTTCTTACCCTCTGCAGGGGTGATAACAGGATCTGCTCATTACACATTATATAACCCAATTGATGTGAAGAAAAGATCTTATGGAGGGCTAAAGTGTTTTCATCACTCTGAGTATGACTGCACCTGCTCAGATTATGTCGGTGCATAAAACTCATCTCGAAGTCACTGAAGGCAAAGGGTTCCAGATCTGCAGGATTGCAACTGGGAAACTTTTGTAAAAGGCAAAGGCAAAGTCACAGGGAGAGAGAGATAGGTTCCATGGGGTAAGAGGATAAAACCAGTCTTGCTAGAGATGATCCCATGGGTGGCATGCCAATGTGACTTAGCCACCATCACAGAAACATGGTGGGATGACTCTCATGACTGGAGTAGAATGGATGGTTACAAGCTCTTCAGAAGGCGTAGTCAAGGAGAGGTGTTGGGGTGGCTCTCGAAATTAGGGAGTCTTTTACGGAATAGAGCTCAAGGATTGTGATGATATAAGGTCAAGTGCTTATAGGTAAGGATGAAGAGGGAAGGCTAGCAAGGCAGATAGAGAATCGTAGAATAAGAGAATGATAGAATGGTTAAGGTTGGAAGTGACCTCAAAACTCATTCAGTTCCAATTCCCCTGCCATAGGCAGAGACATTTCCCACTAGAACAGGTTGCTCAAGGCCTCATCCAGACAGGAAGCAGTCAAAACCTCCCTGGGCAACCTGTGCCAGTCTCTCTCCACCCTCACTGCGAAGAACCTCTTCCCAACATCAAGACTAAGTCTCCCCTTTGCCAGTTTAAACCCATTAGTCTTCATCCTGTCATTACAGCACCTTGTCAATAGTCCCTCCCCAGCCCTTCTGTAGGACCCCTTCAGATCCTGGAAGGCCACTCCAAGGTCTTCTCAAAGCCTTCTCTTCTCCAGGCTGAAAAGTCCCAGTGCTCATAGCCTGTCCTCATAACAGAGCTGCTTCAGCCTTGTGAGCTTCATAATGGGAGTCTGTTACAGACGACCCAACTAGGTTGAAGAGGCAGGTGAAATACTCTACAAAAGCCTGAGAGAAGTCTTAGAGCTGCTAAGCCCTTGTTCTGGTGGGGAATTCAACTTGCCAGGTGTCTGCTGGAAATACAACACAGCAGAGAGGAAACAGGTCTAGAAAGGTCCTGGAGTATGTGGGAAATTACTTTTTGACACAACTGCTAAGTAAGGCAAGCACCACTTGACCTGCTGTTTACAAACACAGAAGGAGAGGTGGAAGATGTGTTAGTCAGAGGCTGCCTTGGGTGTAGTGACCCTGAAATGAGAGAGTTCCTGATTCTTGGTAAAGTAAGGAGTATGGTCAGCAAAAACACTATCATGTGCTTCAGGAAGGCAAATTTCAGCCTAGTCAGGACACTGGTTGAGACTCCCTAAGGGAATAGTCCCAAATAGCAAAAAGGTCCAAGAAGCTGCAATTCATGGAGTTTCTCCCTTGTATATATTTTGGCTGGAGTTTGCTGATATACTTGTTGTCATTGAGTTTGTACTTCTGCTGTCTGTTAATGCCCCCTCAGGTCTTTTCAGAAGATAGGAGTCTGGGGGAAAGAGGTTAGGAAGAAGTTCCTTCAAGGGAGGGTGATGAGACACTTACAGGTTGCCCAGGGAGGTTGTGGCTGCTCCCTCCCTGGAGGTGTTCAAGGCCAGGTTGGATGAGGCCTTGAGTGACCTGTTCTAGTGGGAGGTGTCCCTGTCTATGGCAGGGGGTTGGAACTGGATGATCTTTGAGATCACTTTCAACCTAAACCTTTCCATGATTCTATGCATCCCCCTGCAGAAGCCCTGGGTACCAAACTGGCCTTTTCTGTTAGGAAAAAGCAATTTCACAGAATTCAGAAAATCACAGATCCGCAGGAGTTGGAAGGGACCTCTGATGATCATGGAGTCCAACTCTGCTGCCACAGCAGGATCCTCTGCAGCAGATCACTCAGGAACATGCTATTTCCTACATATCCTGCAGAGAAACGTCTCATTAGTGCTCAGCTTGGGCCCTGATGCTCTTCCAAGGCATGGGAGTACTAAAGCTAAGCCACAGCATGTGCAGCCCCCAGGGAATTTAGGGAAATCCCTCTTGCCAAGTCACAATGCCAGATTTCCACTTCCACCCAAGCCTCCAGGATGAAGCTGTTTCCTGAACTGCTGGCTGCAAGCCATGCATACTCAGAAGTTCCACAGGGACCGAATACCTCAAAAGGCAGTTGAAGACATAGCAAACAGAACTAAGTCACTTTACAGTTTCTTAGAGACAGGTCCCAGTTTGTCTCTCCTTTGAGACAGGGAACCTCCAGCTTACATAAACTTACTTGTGTAGAGGCTTTTATTCCCAGTTGCAGTATTCTTCATCTGAAGGGTCTGACCACCCTCATAGAGCTCTCTGGCACAACTGCTTCAAGGAGGGCTTTGGTGAAAACCTGGAGAAGAGAAGGCTTTGAGTAGCCTTTCAGTATCTGAAGGGGGCCTACAGGAAGACTAGGGAGGCACTATTTATAAGGTCTTATAATTACAGGATGAGGAGTAATGGGTTTAAAATGGCAGAGGGGAGATTTAAATTAGATGAGACACTGGCACAGGTTGTCCAGGGAGGCTGTGGCTGCTCTCTGCCTGGAGGTGTTCAAGGCCAGGCTGGATGAGGCCTTGAGGAACCTGTTCTAGTGAGAGGTGTCCCTGCCTATGGTGAGGGGTTGGAACATGATGAGCTCTGAGGTCCCTTTCAACCTAAACCAAATTCTATGATTTTAAAGTAGCTGAGGTCTTGGAGGTGAACACATTTCTGTTGCTCCCTTAGGAATGACAGCCTTGATTTCCATGAACACAGTTGTCACTATCTTCTCTTGTTGGAGATCATCTGCAGCCCATTTCTTTGCTTGGCAACTCTGCAGTTTCCCTGGCACTGGCACTGTTGCAGGCCTCCCAATTCCTCCTGCTGAACTGAAAGCCTCTATTGGGAACCAGTCTGGAGAATCCTGCCCACTCTGTTAACTGAAACATCTGAATTAAAAATGAGATGCTACTATAGCGGCTGGAGAGCAGCCAGGCAGAAAGGGATCTGAAGGTACTGGTAGAGAATAGCTGAAGATGAGGCAGCAGTGTGCCCAGGTGGCCAAGAGAGCCAATTGCATCCTGGCCTGCATCAGGAACAGTGTGGCCAGTAGGACAAGGGAGGTTATTCTGCCCCTGTACTCAGCATTGGTCAGGCCACACCTTGAGTGCTGTGTCCAGTTCTGGGCTCCTCAATTCAAGAGAGATGTTGAGGTGCTGGAAGGTGTCCAGAGAAGGGCAACAAAGCTGGTGAGGGGCCTGGAGCACAGTCCTGTGAGGAGAGGCTGAGAGAGCTGAGGGTGTGCAGCCTGGAAAAGAGAAGGTTTAAGGGGCTTCTCATTGCTGTCTACAACTACCTGAAGGGAGGCTGTAGCCAGGTGGGGTTGGTCTCTTCTCCCAGGCAACCAGCAACAGAACAAGGGGACACAGTCTCATGTTGTGCCAGGGGAAGTATATGCTGGATGTTCTTGCCAGAGAGTGATTGGCATTGGAATGGGCTGCCCAGGGAGGTGGTGGAGTCACTGTCCCTGGAGGTGTTCAAGAAAAGGCTGGATGAGGCACTTAGTGCCATGATCTGATTGATTGGACAGGGCTGGGTGCTAGGTTGGAGTGGATGATCTTGGAGGTCTCTTCCAACCTGCTTGATTCTATGATTCTAAGGAATCCTGCCTTGGCAGGGGGATTGGACTGGATGATCTCTAGAGGTCACTTCTAACCCCTGAAGTTCTGCGATCCTGTAACGCTCTTTGCCGCACTGAGACCGACACGTATGCTTAGAGCGAAACACGGACACGCTTTCAACCTCCTTGACACGGTACTTCGGGGAGGGCTGCTGTTCATCCCCCGCGCCGCCACCTCGCACTGCTCTTCCCCGACGGTCTGCCAGGACGGAACAGGGCAGCGCCGCGGTTCCGTAGGGGTACGGCGCCCTCGTGTGGTCCGCTCGCAGGAGTGCAACGGCAGCGCCCGCCCGCCGCACGGCAGCGCTGCGAGACTCCGCTGCCTCTGCCCTTCCAGCCGCGCTTCCTCCGGCTCCTCCAGCGGGCCTCACCGCACGGCCTGCAGCTGCCGCGGCCGCCGGCTGCCCGCCAGCACCGCGCTGCGGTAGGCGCCTGGCATCGCGTCCGTTTGTGCGTCGGTAGCCGGCGCCGGTCCGCCTGGCCCCGGTCCGCCTGGCCCCGGTCCGGCGCTATGGGGCTGCTGCTGCTGCTGCTGCGGCTGCTGCTGCTGCTCTGGCGGCTGGGACAGCCGAGCGCGGGCTCCGCGGCCTGCGCGGCCTCCGTGGTGTCCGTGGATGTGCGGCGCACCGAGCGGCCCCTGGAGCACTTCTGGAGGAGCACTGGCTTCTGGTAAGCGAGCACAGCCCGGCGCCGCCGCCGCTAGCCGGGTGGCAGTCGGCTGCTGCCAGCCCTTTTCAGAGGGAGGATCCCC